>NW_027590757.1:0-184000 GCF_964213995.1 Mustelus asterias
GCTGTGGAAGCTCAGTCATTTGAGTATGTTCAAGACTGAGGTTTATAGATTTCTAGATACCAATCACATCAAGGAATATGGGGATAGTGTGGGAAGATGAGATTGAGGTAGACGGTCAGCCATGATGCAGTTAAATGGCAGAGCAGGCTGGAGGGGCCAAATTGCCTGCTCCTGAGTTCTTGGGTTCATTGAACAACCCTTAACCTGAGCTATTCCTGATCCCCACTTCTCTGCATTCCCATTCCAAAACCACTTCTTATAATCCTTCCACTTCAATAAAGCTCTGCTAATTAATTAACAATAATATAAATGGTATGTGGCATTGCAGGATCAGCAGCCACTATAAAAATGCTCCATAGACCAGCTAATAATTGGAAATGCTTTCACATTTTAATGGCTTACTATGATGCCATAACGTAATATTCTCAGCGGTGCGAGTTCATAATATTCCTAAATTTTACTTCTGGCTACGCTATGCTTCTACAAGTTGTATTGCAGTGGTTTTAGCAAGGAAAATGTAAAAATGCTGCTGCTCAGAAGAAGGCTGTAAATATGTTCATGATTAGTAATCTCGAGGAATTGAGAACTCCGAGATCGACTGCAGATTGCAGTGTTTCAGCCCAGATGTTGTGCACATCAATCAGGGGTATTTGAACGATCAAACACGTTGTTTTATTGAGAGAGAGAGCAGCATATGCCAACCACATCTGTGATACTTATACCCCTGTAATAGAGAGAGTCTAAATCAGCATTCTGACTGATGCTGGAAATCTATAACTGAACTTCCGATATAGGAAGTCACCATCAACCAAGTCCAAGGAAAAGGTGATGGTTTCACCAAAGCCTGATTGACTGACATCTCTGTGGATTTGACTGTAGATTTGGCTGTCACTCAGCTCGTATTATTCCACTTTAGACTTAAAATCTGGTTTGAAACTCCTGGATGCTGCATTGCATGAGTACATTGACGGAGGTGTCAGATTCAGGATAAGATGTTAAACCAAGGTCCCGTCTGCTCTCAAGTGAAAGTAAAAGATCCCATCACATTATTTTGAATGTAATTTGTTATGTATTTATCCTCCAATCAAAGTAAATTAGCATAGTGGTAATGTCACAGAATTCGTAATCCAGATACCAGAACAGGAGTCCATTTTCCACCACAACAGCTGGTGAAATTACTAACAAGTTCAGTTAGTAAATCTGGAATAAAAAGATAGTCATGTAATGGTGACCACTTGATTGTTTTAAAGATTTATCCAGTTCCCTAATATCCACTTTAGGGAAGGAAATCTGACATCCATGCATGAAATGGTCTCGCAAGCAACTTAATTACATCATCTTCCACATCATACTTCTTCGGTTGTATCTTCACATGGTGCTGACTCTCATCTCTGTCTTTAGATTTTAGCCCTTCCTGTCCTTCATCATCTAAGAAGCTATCAACTTTCTCCATATCTTCCTCTGGCCAGGGACCCCCCTTGAAGCGCCAGGTTTTGAAGAGCACAGTAGACTATGATTATGTGGGGTACCTTCTACAGGTTCTTGCAGAGCCCCATCCCCACCTGAGCGGTCCAAACATTCAAAGTGATGTTTTTGGATTAAGGTGCTAATGGTCTGCTCGATGATGGATTGTGTCAATCTATGCGCCAGATACACTTCTCAACTGAGGAACTCTGAGGACGACACGTGGGTGGCTAGAGACATTGTTTGATTCGTTACCACTTATCCCCAAGCAGCCAGCCCTGTAATTACTGAGTCCCTTCGATGCAAAGTATCTGGGAGTGACTCAGGATGTATGTGAATCATGGGAACTCCCAGGGTACCTGTTACAAACATGTTCTATGTCCTTCCGATGATTGCACACCAATGGTCAGTGAGTGAAACCTTTTCCTGTTGATGAACATCAAGAGCTGCTGCCATGGAGCTCTCAAAGCTATATGTGTGCAATCTGCACCTTGAACTCGAGCATATCCTGAGATCACTGCAAACCCCAGAAATCGAACAGCCTGAATAGCTTCATCACATGTGAATTTCTGTAGAGGGCATATGTCACCTGCTCGATACATTTATGTGCCAAGGACTGAGATGCTGCATAGGTTCCCTCTGGATGCTTGCAATGATCCTCAGACAAAGAAATTGAGTGCACCAGTGATCTTCAGTTTGATTGGCAGGAGATGTCCTCCCAGATCATGGGGTGTTATATCCTCCCACACCATGTGGCAATTCTGATCCACTACATACCTTGACAGATGCAGATATATGTGACATTGTCTTTGCTCATCTCCAGAAAGGAGAGACTTTTCGATATACCCTTGGTTGTGCAGGTGGCCTCCATTAGATGGGTCTAAACTCCTCATCCTCTGGGTGGCACTGGGGCTCCCCTGAACCATGGACCTCAGGCGAGGCCTCCTCTGGAAGATGGGCTAGACGGTGCGGGGCCCTTCTCCCCTCAATTGAATCACTGCCATCAAGAAGGCAGCAATGAGCACCAGGTTCCATTATTCAATACTCCTCCACCCTGGGACTGTTAGATGTGAATGAACAAAGTATACTTTCAAGTCAGGATGTGGCGGTAGTTTGAGATAAACTTTAGTGTTCTTATGTATCTGCTGCCCTTTTTTTTTATAGATGATTGTGGTTGTGGGTTAGGTAGGTGCTGTCAATGGAGCCTTGGTGAGTTCCAGCAATGCACCTTTCATATGGTATGTACTGTTGCCGTTGTGCCTCACTGATGAAGGGAATTAATGTTTGTGGAAGAAGTGTCAATGAAGAGGGCTGTTTTGCCCTGGATGGTGTTGAGCTTCTTGAAGAAGGTATTGGCAGTCCAAATAAGGGGAGAATATTCTATAACGCTCCTGACTTATGCCTTGTAGATTGTGGACAGGCCTTGGGGAAGGAAGTCAAAAGGTGAATTGCCACAGTATTCCTAGCTCCTGACCTGTTCTTATAGTCATTATGTTTATATGGCTAATCCAGTTCAGGCTTTGATCATTGTTAAATCCCTGGATGTCGATGGTGGGGGATTCAGCGATGGTAGTGCCATTGAATGTCATGGGGAGATGGTTATTGGCATGAATGTTACTTGCCACTTGTCGGCCCAAGCCTGGATATTGTCCATTGTCTTGCTGCATATGCAAGAAGTTTAACAACAGCAGGTTAAAGTCCAACAGTTTTATTTGGAAGCAAAAGCCACACAAGCTTTCGGAGCCTTAAGCCCCTTCTTCAGGTGAGTGGGAATTCTGTTCACAAACAGGGCATATAAAGACACAAACTCAATTTACATGAATAATGGTTGGAATGCAAATACTTACAGCTAATCAAGTCTTTGAGATACAAACAATGTGAGTGGAGAGAGCATCAAGAGAGGCTAAAGAGATGTGTATTGCCTCCAGACAGGACAGCCAGTGAGACTCTGTCGGTCCAGGCAAGCTGTGGGGGTTACAAATAGTGTGACATGAACCCAATATCCCGGTTGAGGCCGTCCTCATGTGTGCGGAACTTGGCTATCAGTTTCTGTTCAGCGACTCTGCGCCATCGTGTGTCGTGAAGGCCGCCTTAGAGAACGCTTACCTGAATATCAGAGGCCGAATGCCCATGACCGCTGAAGTGCTCCCCAACAGGAAGAGAACAGTCTTGCCTGGTGATTGTCGAGCGGTGTTCATTCATCCGTTGTCGCAGCGTCTGCATGGTTTCCCCAATGTACCATGCCTCGGGACATCCTTTCCTGCAGCGTATCAGGTAGACAACGTTGGCCGAGTTGCAAGACTATGTACCGTGTACCTGGTGGATGGTGTTCTCATGTGAGATGATGGCACCTGTGTCGATGATCCGGCACGTCTTGCAGAGGTTGCTGTGGCAGGGTTGTGTGGTGTCGTGGTCACTGTTCTCCTGAAGGCTGGGTAGTTTGCTGCGGACAATGGTCTGTTTGAGGTTGTGCGGTTGTTTGAAGGCAAGAAGTGGGGGTGTGGGGATGGCCTTAGCGAGATGTTCGTCTTCATCAATGACATGTTGAAGGCTCTGGAGGAGATGCCGTAGCTTCTCTGCTCTGGGGAAGTACTGGAAGGCGAAGGGTACTCTGTCCACCATGTCCCGTGTTTGTTTTCTGAGGAGGTCGGTGCGGTTTTTCGCTGTGGCGCGTCGGAACTGTCGAATGATGAGTCGAGCTCCATATCCTGTTCTTATGAGGGCATCTTTCAGCGTCTGGAGGTGTCTGTTGCGATCCTCCTCATCCGAGCAGATCCTGTGTATACGGATGGCTTCTTTAACGTGTTTAGGGTGGAAGTTGGAGAAGTGGAGCATCGTGAGGTTATCCGTGGGCTTGCGGTATAGTGAGGTGCTGAGGTGACCGTCCTTAATGGAGATGCGTGTGTCCAAGAATGCAACCGATTCCGGAGAGTAGTCCATGGTGAGTCTGATGGTGGGATGGAACTTATTGAATTTCATTATATCGTTGTTTCGGTGATTGTTCACCATGAGTCCCAAGGAAGAAAATGTCATCGACGTATCTAGTGTATGGCATCGGTTTAAGGTCCTGTGCGGTGAAGAAGTCTTGTTTGAACCTGTGCATGAAGATGTTGGCATATTGAGGTGCGAATTTGGTCCCCATGGCTGTTCCGTGTGTCTGGATGACGAACTGGTTGTTGAAGATGAAGATATTGTGGTCCAGGATGAAGCGGATGAGTTGTAAAATTGCATCTGGAAACTGGCAGTTGTCGGCGCTGAGCACTGAGGCCGTTGCAGCAATGCCATCGTCGTGGGGGATGCTGTTGTAGAGTGCCGAGACATCCATTGTGACGAGGAGCGCTCCTGGTTCAACTGCTCCATGTGTGCCGAGTTTCTGTAGGAAGTCCGTAGTGTCGCGACAAAAGCTGGGGGTTCTTTGTGCAATGGGTTTCGGGATGCCCTCGACATAGCGGGAGAGGTTCTCGCACAGGATCCCATTGCCCGATACGATGGGACGGCCGGGTGTGTTTGCCTTGTGTATGTTCGGGAGGCAGTAGAGATCTCCAATGCGGGGAGTACGTGGGATGAGAGCACGGAGGGTGCTCTGAAGGTCCGGATCAAAGGTCTTGATCAGAGTGTTGAGTTGATGGGTGTGTTCTTTGGTTGGATCTGCGGGTAACTGTCTGTAGTGTTCCTCGTTGTTTAGTTGTCGGTACACTTCTTTGCAGTCATCCGTTCTGTTCAGTATGATGATGGCCCCTCCTTTGCTGGTTTGATGACAATGTTGCGGTTGGTCTTGAGAGCGTGGATGGCGTTGCGTTGTACTTGGGTGATGTTCGGGGCTGTCTTGTGAGTGCGGCTGATGAATTTGGTGTTGACGCATCTCTTGAGGGCTTGGGCATACATGTCAAGTCGAGGGCAGTGGCCTTCCGGAGGAGTCCAATTCGACTCTTTCCTCTTCGGATGCACTGCGGACCTCTCTGTCGGCTGTTCCGGTTCATTGTCTGTCTCATTGTGTTTGCTGTTGTCCTCTTGGAGTTTGTGGAAGAACTCCCGCAGCCTCATTCGCCTGATGAATTCCTCTGTGTCTGCTGCGAGACTGATGGGGTCTATTTTGGTGGTGGGGCAAAAATTAAGCCTTCAGCTGAGAACTTCGATTTCATCTGGTTGAAGTGTGTAGTCAGACAAGTTGACAATGGACTTCCCTGCAGTGGTACTGTTTTCTACTGTGGTACCGGGGGAGGCTTGGTTGCTGCTGGTGGTGATGCCGAGTTTCTCAAGTTTCCTGTTCTTGGTGTGCATGTAGATGGTGTAGTTCCTTTCTCTCGCCTGCTTGGCAGAGTTTCGCAGCTGGTCTGCATCCTGAGCGCAAGTTGAGAATGTGGACTCTATCTTGGTTTCCAGGCTGCGGCGTTTGCTGTTGAGCTGGTGTACGAGGTGTTTGAGGAGTGTGAGAGAGGTGCGATGGCAAAGTCTCTCAGCGTAGTCTGTTCTAGTTTGACCTGAGTGGGTTCGTGATCTGTAGTCCTTTCGGTATCTTGTCTGCTTTCTTGCATCTTTGTAGAAACTTGATGTCTGTGTCGATATGCGCGATCTTCTTGGAGATCCTCTCCACTTGGAGGTGGCAGTTTGCGGTGTCGATGGTAGTCATGATGTGGAGATGCCGGCGTTGGACTGGGGTAAACACAGTAAGAAGTTTAATAACATCAGGTTAAAGTCCGACAGGTTTATTTGGTAGCAAAAGCCACACAAGCTTTCGGAGCCTTAAGCCCCTTCTTCAGGTGAGTGGGAATTCTGTTCACAAACAGGGCATATAAAGAAACAAACTCAATTTACATGAATAATGGTTGGAATGCGAATGCTTACAGCTAATCAAGTCTTTAAGATACAAATATGAGTGGAGAGAGCATCAAGAAAGGCTAAAGAGACGTGTATTGTCTCCAGACAGGACAGCCAGTGAGACTCTGCAGGTCCAGTCAAGCTGTGGGGATTACAAATCGTGTGATATGAACGCAATATCCCGGTTGAGGCCGTCCTCATGTGCAGAACTTGGCTATCAGTTTCTGCTCAGCGACTCTGCGCCGTCGTGTGTCGTGAAGGCTGCCTTGGAGAACGCTTACCCGAATATCAGAGGCCGAATGCCCGTGACCGCTGAAATGCTCCCCAACAGGAAGAGAACAGTCTTGCCTGGTGATTGTCGAGCGGTGTTCATATGGACATGGATTGCTTTCTCATCTGAGGAATCATGAATGGTGCTGAACATTGTGTAAACGTCACCAGACCTCTCCAGTTCAGAGTTTATGATGAAGGAAGGTCATTAATGAAGCAGTTGTTGATAGTTGGGTCTTGGACATTACCCTGAAGAACTCGATGACTCCTGCAGTCTCTTTCTGACACACATCAAAAGGGGACGGCTCCAATTGCAGGTTCTCAAGGAAATCTTTCTCCCAGCTCGAGCATCATTTCAATGTTGAGTACCAATGCAGTTCGAGGGTGCCCCCTGAAAGCAACCCAGTCCTGGGCTCCTCCCACACTTCTCAGACCCATGCTGTGCAGGCTTTGATTTCAAACTGTAAAAACTTCAGGCTATGGTGCAGCAACCTTTTTGTTTAAAGACGAGCTGCAAACCTCTCCTTGTCACTTTTCGGGTTCCTCCAAATTTCCTGCAACTCCACAATTGTAGGAAAATGTCCTTCTGGTTATTCTTGTAAGGAAAGGTTCGGTAGAGATGTGCGGGGGAAATGTTTTACACAGAGTGGTGGGGGTCTGGAATGCACTGCCAAGTGAGATGGTTGAGGCAGACATGTTAGCGACATTTAAGACTTATCTGGATAAACATATGAACAGCTGGGGAATAGAGGGATACAGACGGTTGGTCAAGATAGAACAACGTGATCAGCCCAGGCTTTGAGAGCCAAAGGGCCTGTTCCTGTGCTGTACTGTTCTTTATTCTCCAGCTTCCGAGTAACCCGAGATCCCACTGTAATTGTAATGAACATTTCAGCCACCTGAACTCATCAATACCATATGTCCCATGTAGACCTCACCCCTCCCAATCTTGAGGATCTGTACACTATCATATACCGAGGACAACGCCCCACACACACACACATACACACACACACACACAAACTTTGACTACCCCTCTTTATCATGTTTTCCTGATTTACAAGCTCCCCTAACCGTACCATCTGCAACTCAGTACTGAGCCAGACAAGCCTATGGCCACTGATGGTAAGACCATGTTCATGCCCTGCATACTAAGCCGTACCTTATCCAAGTTGAGCACTTAAACTTTGTCCCTCCCTGGGATAGTACAGTAATGTACATGTCTTGCATAGTGCTGTAGCCTGGTCCTGGAAGCCTCAAAACTGTCTTTAACATCTCACCGAATGTGAGGTCGACTCAGCCCAACAACTGTTTTTCATTTCTCACCTTGATTCCCTCGCCCTGACTAGTGATTATGACTTTCTTTCAAGGAGCTCTCCACTTCCTCTTTATACTCTCCCAGCCCCCACCTCCATTTGTCACTGTGCGATCTATCTCACCAGCCGCAGCAAACCTTGTATCGACCAATCTAATTTCTCACTAAGGTGATGCAAGATTAGAAGGTGGAACCAGCAAATAGACTTATATTGAGTATTCATGACATGGTAATGTACCCAAATGGCATTCCTGTCATGGATCAGTGGGAAACCCAACTCGCCATTTGTCTACCATGAATGCGGCGAGGGGAAAATTCCAAATTAATTTCCTGCCAGAAATCTGATTTTCGGCTTCTCTCTGTATTTTCTGCTCCTGCCCAACATGAAACCCGCCACAGGCAGGACCAGAAAATTCAGCCCTATGAAACAGAGTGACAATCTACTAAATCTTGTACTTGTTCTTTAAAATGTACATTTGTGAGAAGTTGCCTGTATAACATTGTTCTGTTAATATATATTGATGAGATAATTTGAATTATTTTTAATGTGTTGACTTGTATGTATTGCAACTAAACAGAAAACAACGTAATGCAAGAGAAGAATTTGACAAGTCAAAGTTTGAAGAAGGTGAAGGAGCACTAAATGAAAAAGCATTACATCAAAGCTCCAATGAGATACCTTTACGTGATCATCATCGCCATTGCGGCAAGGATACATCCCTTCATTCATTTGGCTCAGTTACATCTGAAAAATTAAATTACAAAAAGTCCAGCTCAGTTTCTGATACCTCTTCTCTTAACAGTGCTTTAAACGGTGGTGGAAAGAGCTGTATCGCCTCATCAGACTTGAAACAAAAATGCCCAGAACAGAATTTGTTCGAAAACTACACCTCGATTGGAACAAACACATCTGACCAGTTCTCTTCTGAAGAAATATGGAGGATGACTCCGAGCATTACATGGCGAAGTACTGATGAGCAGTGCACAGTTAGCAGTAACACAATGGAGAAAAACTGTTCCGGACCAAGAAGTAAGACAGCACTGAAGGAAGCTGATTCCAGTAGTTACAAGAGTGAGAAATATTCTGTATCACCGTCACAATTTAGAAAAGATGAAGCAATTATGTTAAAGATAACAGGTGGTGAGGATGCCAAAATGGCACGTTCACGATGATCAAGTCCTGAGTCATCTCTTAATTGCAGTACACAAACAATCAAAAGTTCTTACAATACTGAAACATCAATGAGAAAAATACCATCCGTCAATATAAATAATCTGGCACCTTACTTTACATTACAAAGCCAAGTTTGCGACCCACTTTCTCCAGTGCCAACTCCTGGTTTTGAAACCATTCCATTCTGCAGTCGTGACGGTTGTTTCTCTTTTGCCCGTTGTTCAGATATTCAGTGGCCTTCTGAATCATCTAGGTCTACAAGTATTAGCATGAATACTGAAACAGGAAATGCACATGTTACTGTGTATGAAACCTTGAGTGAAATAGAAACATCAGGATGCATGCCATCCTCCTGTCCAACATCCCCACCAGGCCAGACCTTGCTTGCCTCCACAGCAATAATTGACAAAATAAAAAGCGTGCCAGTACAGAATGATTTTATAAACAATAATTACACTAATGGTCTTCATGTAACAGTCTTCCCAGACTCAGAGACAAAACAGATGGAATCATTAGAAGTTTCTAACTTAAAGAACCAGCTACCTTTGCCTGAAATTTACCATTTGGGAGAACATGAAAAATATGCATTGGCAAGCAATACTAATTTTCATGTTTATCCACGCATTCAGAAAGTTGCTTTGCTGACCAAAGAAAATGTTGAAAAATTTGAGTTACTTCAGCTCAGAAGAAAACTTCATTCTGTTTCAACACCAGTTACTGAAGAGTTGGAAATTGACAAAAAAATTCAGGGAGTGAATGGAGAAGTTCAGCAAATGGAAAATGCGAATGATCAACCAATACCTTCAGTTCCTCCAAGCTTACCTAATAACCGGGTTGGTACTCTTGAGCTGAATGTTGCTCAGATGGCATTAGAAGGTCAGTGGGGATTGCCATTTATGCATAAGAAGTCACTTTCACTGATACTGCTTCCACTGTTATCCTTACCTAAGAAATCATGTATTGAACTCATCGGAAAGGATTTGAAAATGCCAGCCCTTCTGGAACCTGACATTTATGACTTGGAATTTAATTTGCAAAGGAGGATTGGAATTCATCAGTGGAGACCAATATTAATCAAGGGGGTTAACCTCATAGATTCTGTTAATGTGAACATAATGAAGTCACTTTCAGAACCATTCAATGAAAGCCATGTATTGATTATTCCACCAGTCTCCATTTTTAGCACTAAGACATTGGTTAATTTAAAACCTCAATCTCTTGATAAGAAACAGGCTCCACCATCTGTGACCCAAGCAATGGATACTAAACAAATTAATTGTTTTGATGAGATCAAAACAGACAGAGCTGAATTTAGAACACAACAAAAAGCAAGTAACAGCCATTCATCAATTCAGTTTAGTAAATCTTACAGCACTGACATAGCCATGCCGATAGAGAAGGTTCAGAACATTACAAATGAATCTGAAATGTACGTTGCTGAGGAACAGTTTGAAATTCCATCTGATATTCAAGAATCAGTCAGCAGTGTTCACCCAAATGAAATACCTTTAATTAACTTTACTCCTCTTGATAGAAGAAGTCAGAGGCCAAGGCCGCGATGTGTATCATTTATTGAGCAAGATGCTGTTGATTGCTGTTAATGTAGATTCTGTTAATGTGAACATAATGAAGTCACTTTCAGAACCATTCAATGAAAGCCATGTATTGATTATTCCACCAGTCTCCATTTTTAGCACTAAGACATTGGTTCATTTAAAACCTCAATCTCTTGATAAGAAGAGATGAAATTAAAGCAAAGACTTATTTCCCATCTCTGGCAATATCCAATTTCCTTTGAAAATTCAGTGAGAAAGGTGACTCCTAAAGGAACATTCACAACCAAGGCAAATGATGCCCAAATAAAGCCAGTTCGTGTGGAATCAGTTTTCATTGATGACAAAACAAGGGACAATCTTGAATGGCATGTTACACAGGGACAGCTCGAACACAACTGGGATTTATCCACAGATTTCCAGAAGCCAGCAGAAGCATCCCTTTCTTCAGTTAATTTGATTTCTTCACCGCTAAGTCTAATTGATACGGTTACTACCACCGAATTACCATTCGTAACTCCAGAACATAAAAAAATTGAAAGAAATGTGAATAGAAGAATTACAAGTAACAGGTGGAGTTCCTCCAGGTTTGTCCAGCAAACCTTAAATGGTTATAACGTTCCTGCACCGCTACAATCAAAAAGCACTGATAGAAATAATTCAGTGTTCAATAACACTGATATATCATATTCTTCTAAAATCATTCCCTATCAGGAAAACATGCTTCAGAATGAAAGCAAAAGCATGCTTCTGTCACTTGAACGTAATCGTAGGAATGGAGAAACAAAAAACTTAAAAGAGGGATTTGCTGTTACCAGCTTCAGGCCAGAATATGAAAATAAATTAATTATGTGCTTAACAAAACAAAAGGTTGAAATGAAGCTAAATTGTTTACCAAATCCGGTATTGGAATCGTATAATGATTCCTATTTTCTAACGTCAAAGAAATGTTTACCAGTATTGATTAGAGTTGGAAAAGGATATAAAAAGTCAAGGCCATTGTATATATCTTTTATGGAACATGATGCCGTTGATCGATTGGAGGTAAACTGAAGCCAAAAGCTTATTTCAAGTTTGTTGGGATTCCCAACTTCATATGAAAAGTCCTTGGAAATAATGATCCCTAAAGCACCACCATTACCTCCACAACTTAAGACACGTGCAACTAAAATAGAACCCACCAGTACAGAAACTACTTTCCTTGAAGATAAGGTCAGAAACTATCTGGAAAGGCACGTTATACAGATAAAACTTCAGTTTAATTGGGGTCTACCAACAGAAATTCAGAGATCAAGAGATGCACTCATTCCACCTGCACCAAAATTGATTTCTTCCCAGCTAAATCCACTGCCTTGTTCACAGTTAGCTGTTGTCCTAACTGAACTGACAGTTATAAGTGATAATCATAAGAAAATGTTGGACTCCAATATGAAGAAAAAGATTATTAATAATAGACGGTGTCTCCTTCCCAATGTTGTGCAGAGATCGTTAATTAATTTCATGGATTTTAGTTTAATAAAAGATCTCATTGCCCATTCAGACATTATAAAAAGAAAAACAATGTCTGTCAGCAGTGAACATCGTAAGGAGATACTGCAATACACCCCAAAATTGCCATTTCTAAAGAATAAAAGTAGGAGGAAAAACATAGATCTCAAGAAGATAGAACTTAAAGAAGTGTTCATGTGCGTAGCAAAACAATGTTTAGCCATTAAAATGGATTATCTTCCTAATATAGTAAAAGAGATGTACAAAGTCACATATCCTTTAGAATCAAGAAAAGATTTACCAAAATTAATTACATTTGGCAAAGGTAATAAGAAACTACGGCCATGTTATATACCTTTTTTTGAGCAGGAGGCAGTCGATCGCTTGGAGCTGAACCTAAAGCACAAACGGATTTGCCATCTCTGGGGGCTTGAGACATTACATGCAAAGTCATTACGGATGATGATTTCTAAGGTACTACCTGTTCCTCCAGTAATCAAGGCAACTGATAAAGCCAGGTTGATTTTAGAGTGGCACCTTACACAAAATAAAATTGGAAGTAACGGGAGTTTTCCGTTACATATTCAAAGATCACAAGAAGCATTCATTCCACCTGCTCCAAAACTAATTAATTCACAGATCAACCCATGTCCTAATTTTGATGTGAATGTTGTTACAATTGATCCTGCATTTCTCGACGTTGGAAATAAGAAACGAATGGAACTGAATGTAAAAAAACGGATCATAAATCATCATTGGGGTCTCCCGAAGCTTGTTCATTTGTCTTTAGAGAGTTTTATGTCTCATGCACCATCAGTAAAGGGTATCAAGTCACAGTCAGAAATATCAGAAGAAAGTGAGGTTTTGTTAAAGAGTAAGTTTAAAACAAGTTGTTTGCAAAGCAAGTTGATACAACTCAAGAGAGAAAAAACGTCTGCACCATTCTGTGACCAAGCTATCAAATTAATGAAAGTGAAGAGAAAACCAATGTTATCTGTGATTGCTACCCTGGAATCGCAGCATAAAGATCAGTTAGATATGTGTTTAATAAAACAATGTCTCGAAATAAAACTGGACAATTTACCAGCAATTGTACAAGAATGCTACAAAAATACATACCCCCCAACACCAAAAAAAACTTTAACAAAATCTTTTCCACCTGGTGAAGGTTGTAAGAAAACAAGGCTGTGGTATATACCATTTTTTGAACAGAATGCTGTTGATCACTTGGAAATGAATTTGAAGATGAAACACATTTCCTACCTATGGGGATTTCAAACTCCACATGAAGAGTCAATAGAAATGATGATTCCCGAAGCTCCATCTGCACTTCCAGCACTCAAAGCAAATCGAGGCCAAGTACTGCCTGTGTCCATGGGAACCACTTTTATTAGCAAAGAAGTCAGAGATAAATTTGAATGGCATGTTACTCGAAAGAAACTTCAACACAATTGGGGCAAGCCATCATATTATCAGAAGTCAGTAGAAGCATTCATTCCAGTTGCTCCAAAGTTGGTTCCATCTCGGCTGAGCCCAAAAGCTGATTCTGTTTTGGTCATTACTCTATGTGAGTTGCCATTTGTAGATGTTGAAATTAATAAAATGTTGGAGCTGAACACCAGAAAAAAAATCATCAATCAAAGGTGGGGTCTTCCTAATTTTTTTCAGTCATCTTTAAGAAAATTTGTAGCTTCTGCACCATCAATGAATGATATTATGGAGTCAAAAGACATGGCAAGAAAGAAACCAAAAGCCAATAACATTGAAATAGAGAATAATGAAATGAGCTTTCAACAGAAAATGTTTGTACAACCACAAAGAGAAAAGACGTTCTCAGTACAATACAGAACAGGTAAAAGGAATTCAAAAACAGCTAAATTAGGTGAGCAGTTTGTCTTTGCTCATCTGAAACAAAAAGTTAAAAATAAACTGGATGTATGCTTGATGAAGCAATGTCTAGAAATGCGCATGGACTGCTTGCCAGAAAGAGTGAAGCAGTTTTATAAAGTCACCTATTATCCGACCTCAAAGACATCATTACCACAGCTAATTGTACCCAGAAATGGATTCAAAAAGCCAAGAGCAATGTATATATCTTTTATGGAACAGGATGTTATCGATCACTTAGAACTTAATTTAAAACACAAACAGATGACCAATTCTTTGGGACTTGCAACTCTGTATGAGGAATCAGTGGAAATGATGATTCCTAAAGCACCACCTATGCCACCACCTTTCAAGATGAATGGAGCTCAAATAGAGCCTGTGGGCGTGGAAATTAATTTCTCCAATGATGAAGTTCGAAAAGACCTTGAAAGGCATATTACACAGAAAAAGCTTCAGCAAAAGTGGGGTTTACCACTACATATTCAGAGATCACAAGAAGCTTTAATTCCACCTGCTCCAAAACTAATATTATCTGAGTTAAATCCCCAGCCTAATTTTGTGACTGTCTTTGCCCCGCCTGAGCCAACATTCCTTCACAATGAACATAAAAAAAGGCTGGAGTTCAATCTAATGAAGAGAGCTGTAAATCAGAAATTAGGCCTACCCAAGCTCATTATGTCATCTTTAAGTAATTTTATGGCTCCTGCTCCATCAGTGAAGGACTTCATGCTACAAACTGAAATAATTAAAGACAAGAAAAAATTGAGCAACACTCCCATTGAAAAGGTAAAGAGTGATCTGTTTCCTCGAGGCATATTTCCACTGCGCATTCGAAGAAAGATTTTGTTGCCACAATCTAAAAGAAGTAGTAATAACAAGACATCAAACAAAATAGATGATTTTGCTGGTCTGAAACCAGCACAGAAAGATAAACTATGTATATGCTTAACAAAGCAAAGCCTACAAATCAAAATGCACAGTGTTCCAGAACTCGTAAAACGTTTGTATAAAGATACCTATCCTGTGCAATTAAAGAAATGTCTTCCAAGGCTAATTACACCTGGTGAAGGATTCAAAAAGCCAAGATCGTTGTATATATCTTTTATC
Organism: Mustelus asterias; assembly: GCF_964213995.1. Lineage (NCBI taxonomy): Eukaryota > Metazoa > Chordata > Chondrichthyes > Carcharhiniformes > Triakidae > Mustelus > Mustelus asterias. The sequence goes on from NW_027590757.1 coordinate 15,077, forward strand.
GAACAGGAGTCTGTTGATCGTTTAGAATTCAACTTCAAGCACAAACAGATTATTCATCTCTGGGCACAGGACACACTGTATGAAAAGTCAGTCAAAATGCTGGTTGCTAAAGGACCAAATGTGTCGCCAATACGTAAATCAAATGGAGTTCAAATTGTAACTGTAGGTATGGAAACATCTTTCATTAACAATGATGTTAGAGACAAAATGGAATGGCATATTACGAGAAAAAAACTAGAGAATAATTGGGGCTTTCCATTCCATATTCAGAAATCAATGGATACATTTATTCCATCGGCTCCGAAATTGGTTTCCTCTGAGCTAAAGCCACATTGTATTCATGATATAATTGTGACATCAACTGAACCACTTATTATAAGTGCTGAAGATGGAAATAGATTGGAAATGAATACAAAGAAAAAGATCATAAATCAAAAATGGGGTCTCCCAAATCTTATTCAGACATCCTTGAAGGACTTAATTACTCCAACGCCATCACTACAAAGTGACACATTACAGTCAGGAAGCATAAAAGGAAGTAAAACATTCACTCACAATGTCATAGATCTTAATTCAAAAATTACTGCAGGGCACAAGAAGGAAAAGTTCCCTTCACTGCTTTGCCAGAAAGTTTATAAAAGAGCAAACTTTAAGAAGATAAGTGCATTCCCAGATTCTTCCAATCTCAAATCAGAATGTAAAGATAAACTAAATATGTGTTTATTAAAGCAAACTCTTGATATTAAAACACATAATTTACCTGACATTGTACAGGGATTTTATGAACGTACTTACCCTACAGCAGCAAAAAAAGAATTACCAAAACTTATTGTTTCCAATGAAGGTTGCAAAAAACAAAGACCATGGTGCCTACCATTTATTGAACAAGATGTTATTGATCATTTAGAGCTGAACTTAAAGCACAAGCAGATTATCCACCTTTGGAGACTTGAAACTGTATATGATAAATCAATCAAAATGATGATTCCGAAAGGACCACCTATGCCTCCTGCAATCAAAGCAAGTGAAACTAAAGTAGAACCTGTGGGTATGGAAAGCACTTTCATTGAATATGATGTTAGGAGCAGAATAGAATGGCACATTACACAGCAGAAACTTCAACAGAACTGGGGCTTACCGTTGCATATTCAATTGTCAGCAGAAACCTTTATTCCCCCTGCTCCAAAACTGATTCCATCCCATCTATATCTACAGTTTAGCTTTGAAGTAATTGTTGCTCCAACTGAAATGACATTTCTAAGTAAAGGACTTAGGAAATTATTAGAACTTAATACAAAGAAGAAGATAATAAATCACAAATGGGGTCTTCCAATACTTATTCAGTCTTCATTAAGAAAGTTCATAGCCCTTTCTACATCAAGAAAAGATTTAGTGTTACAGTCAGGAATAGTCGAAGCCAACAAAACAGAACCCAGCAATATTGATAGAAGAAGTAGGATGAGAATTCCTTCGCAAATGCACAAAAGTAAAGATGGTAGCAAAGACACAACACCGAGCAAAACAGCTGAAGTGGCCATTTTGTTCAACTTCAAACAAGAGTATACAGATAAACTTAATATGTGCTTCGGAAAAATGTGTCTAGAAATTAACATGCATTGTTTACCAGAAATAGTAAAAGAATCTTATAAAAAAAATTATCCTTCCATGTCAAAGAAGCTATTAAGGAAGATTATTGCACCTGGTGATGTATATAAAAAGCCACGTTCATTATATATAGCGTTTATTGAGCAGAGTGCAGTTGATCATTTGGAGCTGAACCTAAAGCATAAACGCATTTGCTATCTCTGGGGACTTGTAACCCTAAATGATAAATCATTGGAAATGATGATCGCTGAAGTGCCACCTATGCCTCCAGCAATCGAGTCAAGTGGAGCTAAAATAGAACAAGTGGGTAGGGAAACAACATTCATTGATCGCAAAGTGAGAGACAACTTTGAAAGATATGTTATGCAGAAAAAACTCCAGAAAACCTGGGGATTACCATTAGATGTTCAGATATCAGAAGAAGCATTTATTCCACTTGCTCCAAAGCTAATCCCATCCCAGTTAAAACAAGAGCCTGCTTTTTCAGTCGTAGTTATTTCACCCGAGCTGCCATTTCTTCGTAATGAGCATAAGAAAATATTGGAGATGAATACAAAGAAAAAGATGATCAATTACAGATGGGGTCTTCCTAATCTTATCCAATCCTCTTTGAATAAGTTTATAACTACTGCTCCAGATGCATGCTGCAACATTAATGTGGGCAATAAAGAAAACAAAATGTTTCTTCACAACACATTGACAGCAATCAGAAGGGGGAAATCATCAGCGCTACAATATGAAAAGAATAACAAAAGCAAGAAAACTAAAAAAATGGATGAGAAATTTTCACTTGCAAACTTCAAACCAGAATTGAAAGACAAACTTGAAATTTGTTTAACAAAGCTGTCTCTAGAGATTAAGACCGGGTGCTTACCTAAAATGTTAAAGGAATTTTATAAAAATAGCTATCCTTCGTAATCGAGGCAATCTTTGCCAAAGCTCATAGCACTTGGTAAAGGACTAAAAAAGCCAAGACCGCATTGTTTACCATTTATTGAACACAATGCTGTTAATCACTTGGAGATGAATTTAAAGCACAAACTGATTACCCATCTATGTAAATTTCCAAATCTTTATCAAGAATCAATTGAAATAATGATGTCTAAAGGTCCATCTGAACCTCTAATCATCAAGAGAAGTACAGCTCTAGTATACCCTGTTGGTAAAGAAACAAGGTTCGTTGATGATAAAGTTAGAGACAGACTGGAATGGCACATTACACAGAAGAAACTTCAAAATGGTAATTGGGGATTACCATTACTTATTCAGAAATCACAAGAAACATTTATTCCACCTGCTCCAAAGCTAATTCCTTCGGAGCTAAAACCACCGCCTGGTTTTCCTTTGGTTTTTGTTTCACCTGAAATGGTTTTCTTAATCTCAGAACATAGAAAAAGACTTGAGCTGAATACAAGAAAAAGAATCCTAAATTACAAGTGGGGCCTTCCCAGTGCTATTCAATCGTCTTTAAGTAATTTCCTAGCTTCTCCTATGCTGCAATCTGAAGTGTTGGAAAAAAGCAAAATATCTTCCAGCAATAGTCAAATGGAAGATGTACAAGTCGATGCCTCAATTAACACATTTTTACAGACGAAGAACATAAAACTGTCTTCAAAACAGAGTCAGAAATATAGCAGTAATCTGAAACCTTGCAATGTAGAAGAGATACGGCTTTCCCCTATACTCAACCAAGAAAGTAAGAACAAGGTAGAAATATGTTTGATAAAACAGTGCCTTGAAATTAAAAATAGTGGTCTTCCAGAAATAGTGAATGAGATGTATAAAGCCACCTACCCTTCAATGTCAAAAAAGCCTTTTTCAAAACCAGTTGCCCCTGGCAAAAGATTTAGAAAGCCAAGATTGTCATACATATCTTTTATTGAACAGGATGCTGTTAATCATTTAGAACTGAACTTAAAGCACAAATTGCTTACCCATCTCTGGGGATATACAACCCAATATGAACAATCGATAGCAATTATGATTCCAAAAGTACCACCGGAGCCTCCAGTGATCAAAGCAAATGGAGTCCAAATAGAATTTGTGGGTCAGGAAACAACCTTCATTGACAATAAAACGAAGGACTTAATAGAATGGCACATAACACAGAAGAAACTTCAGCACAACTGGGATTTTCCACTCCATGTTCGAAGATCACAAGAAAACTTTATTCCACCTGCCCCCAAATTAATTCCATCACAGTTAAAACAAGAGGTTTTTTTGATGAAGATCTGTGTGCCGGTTGAACTGCCCTTCCTTAGTAATGGACACCGGAAAATACTAGAAAGGAATACAAGAAAAAGAATTATAAGTTGCACATGCGACATTCCGAAGATCATTCAGTTATCTGTAAAGAATTTTATACCTGTTGTCCCAAAAACAGAAGATTTAATTCTACAGCCACAAGATGCGGCAATGCCCATTTTCATTGTGCCTACTTCAGACAGTATTATCCAATTAAGAAAATTGCCTTTATCAAAGTATCAAAAAAGCACAGAAGTGGAAAAAAATATCGAGGTATTTTCTTCTGATAATCACGGCGTTACATGTAGAGGTTCTATAGATTTCTGCTTAATAAAGCAGTGTTTAGAAATTAAAACAGAGCACCTACCTGAACTGGTAATGAATACCTACAGTGCTCTCAATGCTCAGACATCAAAGAAGATTTTGCCTAAAGCTATTTTACCTGGCATAGGTTTTAAAAAACAAAGATCAACATATATGCCTTTTATTGAACAAAAAGCAATTGATCGTTTGGAATTGAATTTAATGCACAAACAGATTACACATCAGTGGGGATTTCCAACTCCCTATAAAGGATCATTGGAAATGATGATTCCAGTGGTACCAGCATCGCCTCCAATAATCAAAGCCAGTGGAGCTCAAATAGAGCCTGTGGGTATGGAAAACAACTTCCTTTACAAGAAAATAAGAGACGAGCTCGAACTGCACATAACACAGAAGAAACTTCAGTACAATTGGGGCTTACCTTTGCACATTCAAAGATCGCTAGAAGTCTTAATTCCACCTGCTCCAAAACTTATTCTAACCCAGTTAAATTCCCAGCTTGATAGTGCAATAGCTGTTGCTCCTTTTGAACCGGCATTTGTTACTGACGAACATAGGCAAACTCTGAATCAAAATATAAAGAAAAGGATCATAAATCAAAATTGGGGTCTTCCAAAAGTTATTAACTCATCTTTAAAGCAGTTTATGGGTCCTACTCCAAATGATGAAAGCGTCGTCCAACAATCAGAAAATGTTAAAGAAAGCAGCACAGTATTCAATAGTGCCAATTTGGGTAGAAGTTATGAAATATTTTCTCGGGGCACAACCTTGCGACTGAAAGGAGGAAAATTAGGTTCACAATTTGGAACAGACGAAATGCACATAAATAAAGTGAAAGAGATAGCTGCCAATGTTATCCTTAGATTAAAGTCTGACAAAAACCTTGATATGAGTGTGCTAAGGCAGTGTCTGGAAATTAAAACTGAATGCTTGCCTAAACTGGTAGAAGAGTTCTACAAATGTACCTATCCTTCAGTGTCAAAGAAATCTTTACCAAAGCTTATTGCACCTGGGAAGGGAATTAAAAAATCAAGAATCAGGTATATACCTTTTACTGAACAAGATGATATTGATCAGATAGAAATGAACTTGAAGCACAGGCAACTTTTATATCTCTGGGGACTTGAAACACAGTATGAAAAGTCAGTAGAAATGATGATTCCCAAGGGACCACCCATTCCTCCATCAATTAAGGCTAGTAGATTTCAAATTAAATCTGTACCTGGACAAACTTCTTTTTCTGATGGAACCAGCAACTTTCTAGAATGGCATATTTTGCAGAAAAAGCTTCAGTGTCCTTGGGGTTTCCCATCACATGTTCAAAGATCAGCAGAAGCATTTATTCCACCAGCTCCGAAGCTGATTTTAGCCCGGCTCAATCCAGGGTTTAATGTTGAAATAGTTATTGTTCCAATCGAGTTAGAATTCATGAATGATCAGCTGAAAAAGGCACTAGAAGTTAATATAAAGAAAAGGATTGTAAATCACGTATGGGGCATTCCCAGGCTTGTTGAGGCATCTTTAAATGAATTTATGGCACCTCCTCCACCTATAAGGGACTTTGTAGAACAATTTAAAATTAAAAAACAGCATAGAATGAAGTCCAGAAAGAAAGGCTTATCAAATGCTGATAAAACAGTTTCTTCTTCGTGCACATCTCTTCTGAACAAAGAACAAAATAATACTTCATACTATGGAAGTTTGAAGGGAAGTGTCCAAATGAAAAAGAGAGAAAGGAGGAAGTCTACTCTTACTGAACTTGTACCAGAATGTAGTAATAAGTTAAATATGTGTGTGATAAAACAAAGTCTATCTATTAAACTGGATTGTCTTCCTGAACTGGTGAAGGAATTGTACAAACAAAGTTATCCTCCAGCATTGAAGAAATCATTACCAAAGCTGAGAACACATGTTGAAGGATTTAAGAGAACAAGATTACCATATATTCTGTTTGCTGAACAGGATATCATTCATCACTTAGGTACAAACTTAAAGCACAAACAGATTAATAACCTTTGGGGCATTGCAACTACATTTGACAAGTCAGTAGAAATGATGATTCCTAAAGCACCATCTTTGCTTCCAGCAATCAAACCAAGTGAAGCTAAAATAGAGCACATAGGTATGGAATTAGCCTTTCAGTCTACTGAAACCATTGAAATCCTGGAATGGCACATCACAGCAAAAAGATTTCAATCCCATTGGGGCATACCATTGCATATCCAAAGATCAATAGACAAGTTCATTCCATCACCTCCAAAACTGGTTCTGTCCCAATTTAGCCAGTATCTTGATATTGATATTGCTGTTTCTGTAAATGAGCTAATATTCCTAAGTGAGGAATTTAAGGAAGCATTGGAAATAAATACAAACAACCGGATCATAAATCACACACAGGGTCTTCCCAATATTATCCAGGCCTCATTTAAGAGCTTTATAACTCCTTTTCCATCAGTAAAGGATTTCATGCCACTGGTACAGACTGGAGAAGGAAGTACAACAGCACTGAATAGATCTGAACTGAGCAAAATTGATACAGATGTATCTGCTAAACAGAGGTTATGTGCAAGCACAGTTTCTTCACCAAATTGTAAAGATGGTAAAGGCAGTGTAAATAGCATGGAAACATTTCCAGTCAATCCAAACTTGGAACCTAAAGATGAAGTGGATACAGATATGACAAAGCAATCTTTGGAACTGCAATCAGTGCACAGATGTTCTTACGCAAGTAAACGTTTGCTGAAGCTAAATACCCCTTATAGAAGATTCAAAAAACAAAACCGAAAGAGTAAATGGAGTGATGATTGTCTTGAATTAGAGTGTTCCATAGCCTCACCCAGTTATAGGCCAAAATGCATGAAAACTGTGGGCTCTTCAACTTGGACAACAGATCCGAAATTGGCTGATTTGACATATAAACCAGTGACTATTGTGGGACTGTCTTTAGGTCCAACAATGATGGGAGCAAATGCACCTTTATCCCCCATGACTGTGCAGGAGGATTTCAACATTTATCTGAAACAAAACATGGGTTCCGTTTTATTGCCACGTCTCATTCCTTCTGCTGATTGTGAAGGAACCTCATCAAAAAGTGCAAGAGAGATTGGGAATGATGTGTCCTGTTCAGAACAATTGACTGAGGAAGCAAAAAGTCATATTCAACAAGGTGAAGAACATGGATATGTTAAAATAATTGCAGGAGCTATTGTTAAAAATCAGAATGAAGAAGAAAAGGTGCAAGTTGATCTATCGGAAATAATTTGTGCACAGCGATCACCTACAAGACCTTGTGACACCTTGCAAGAGAGAGTAATGATTACATCTCAAGATCCTGATGATGGAAACTACTTGTGTGTTTCTGATGAGGAAGTCTATGATGATTATTATGAAAACTTCAATAAATCATACCATACTTCCAGAACCCATGTTGCGAAGAAAAAGTCCAAGAAAACTTTTCAAAGTTGGTATTCAAATCAAACAAAGCCAGATAAAACTTTGGTGAAGTCAAAGAGTAAATTTTCCAAGCCAGACTGTCAGAGATCAAGAATATTTAAACATGAAGAAGGGAGAAAACCTGAGTTATGTAACAAAAGCACTCTTTTTGTTAGCCCAACTGAAGAACTGTGTTGGTCAGACACAGACCAAAAGGAGAAATGTTCCTCTTACTCCTCATATTGTGACCAACCAGAAAGTCCAATGTCAACAAGAGAAATTTCTCACAGTTGTAGACATGATGAAAGGTCCCCACAAAGTTCCACATCTCATAATCCAGGATGTCAGCAAGTATTGTCACATGAGGATTCTCCATTTGCAACAAATGAAGACTGTGAAGGTACAGTGTAAGATGATGTTTTTGTCAGACAGTTGAATGATATAAACATGTACAATTGACTTATTTTTTTTACTTTCAAAGTTTGTATAAGTAAAATGTAATTTAAGATATTTAGTTGTGAGCATCCTAAATTAACTAAAATTGGTAGACATTTTATGTTGTCCTAATTTGGAACTATGATATGGATAGCTTTATGTTGTAAGTGTTAAGAATTGGGGAAAATTAAGATTAACAGATGAAATTGGAATATAATAAAAGGGAATTGATAAGGGCACCTGTTTGAAGGAATGTTTTGATGGGGAAATTAGCATCAACTATGTGACTGGGGGAAACAATGGGGTGTAGAAGAGGTGACTTCACAGTGGAAAGATAAGGGAATTGGCACTGTCAGAGGGTAAGAATGACACATCCATAACACAATAACTGGAGAAAGGCAGCAGTTACTGTTCACAGCCACACTCTTTAAAAACAGAGATGAGGAGGAATTTCTTCAGCCAGAGAGTGGTGAATCTGTGGAACTCTTTGCCGCAGAGGGCTGTGGAGGTCAGGTCATTGAGTGTCTTTAAGACAGCGATAGATAGGTTCTTGATTAACAAGGGGATCGGGGTTATGGGGAAAAGGCAGGAGAATGGGGATGAGAAAAAAATCGGCCATGATTGAATGGCGGAGCAGACTCGATGGGCCGAGTGGCCTAATTCTGCTCCTATGTCTTATTCTATCTTCATTAGAATAGTTAATACAGCTTGCACCGATTTCTGGTGTGGAGCTGAGAGGTCCGGAAATCTGGCGGCCGGACACTCGTAGAGGCCATGGCACCCAGCGGGGAACCTGCTAAATGGCCTCCACGTGAGTCTCTCGGCAGCGCAGCGGGCTGGGAGAATTGCCCACCCCTTTCTCCTGGAGTCCTGTGTACACTTTTGGTCTCCTTACCAAAGAAAGGGTATACTGCCCCAGAGGGATTGCAGTGATGATTCGATCGGCTGATTCCTGGGAATCAGGATTGTCCTATAGGAAAGATTAAGTAGCCTATATTCCCTTACAGTTTAGAAAAGTGAGAGATGATCTCATTGAAACATGTAAAATTCTTAAAGGGCTTGAAAGGTCATTGCTGGGAAGATGTTTCTCTGGCTGGAGAGCATAGAACAAGAGGTCACAGTCTTAGAATAAGGGAATGGCAATTTTGGACAAAGATGAAAAATATTTACTCAAAGAGTTTGTATCTTTAGAAACTCCACCTGAGAAGGCTGTGGATGATTGTTGGTTGAGTAAATTCAAGTGAGAGATCTTGGATACCAAAGAGTTAAGGGATATGGGATACTCACTGAAGTTGTTTAAAATCTCTCCTGTTAAACTTCCAGGTCATATACAATCAATGCATGATTACACTAATAAGGAAGAACTAAATAAATGTCTGTATAACTTCAACTAATAGGTAGACATTGATCTTACCAGTACTTAAGTGATGAGGATGACTTTCATAGTTGGCATGCGTATCAGATATCTTATCACACACCACCCTCTTTGGTATTTAGTTGCTGTCTCTTCATTATAACCTTTAGGTCTCCTGTACCAGTGGGTCTCCTTCTGGGTCTCTCTCAAAGGCACTGATCATGTTACCATTCTCTGCCTTGGGAAACCACAGTTCCGATGATTTCCATATTGTCTCCTTTTACCATCGAATTTCAGTGCTAATTTTCACATTCTAAGAACACAGTAAGGAGTGTAACATCACGAGGTTAAAGTCCAACAGGTTTATTTGGTAGCAAACGCCACTAGCTTTCGGAGCGCTGCTCCTTCGTCAGGTGAGTTTTATTGGTACACTAGCTCTCTGGAGAGACATTTGTTTGTGTTACATCACTTCTTACAGCACTCAATGTCCGAGTGAATCTATGCAAGTCTATCACGCCACATATGTTAATTTACTGGAGCAGGCATTGCCACACCTGCATTGCATTCTTTTATTATGTCAATGAATTTCTAACTCTTCAGGACTTACTTTCTAAATTATCAATCTGATGTATCATTGCTGCATATTTTATTTATTTTACGATCTAAGGCACCCAATCTAAATTTATTTCTTATCCTGTAGTGTACTTTCAGGATAATAAAAAATGCCCCCAATGACTGTATGCATGTACTGATGTTGTATTCTTGAGCCTTACATTCGAGAAAGGTCGCAGATAACATCACTGAATTGTATTGAATCAATACATCTCAGTTTAACATCTCATCCGAAAGACGATTGAGTAATTACTTGCACCATATTTATAGTGTTTGCATCTTAACCCCTTAACCTCACTTTAAGCCATTGAATGTAATGTCGAACAGAATTAATTTGATGGCACCAATAACATGAATGAAAACTATAGCACCTTTAGAAACCAAGTCATGCAGACTGTACATTATTTTGAATGGCACAGAACTTGATAACAGATACAGATTGCATCATAGATTTGAGTTCATACTTAATTTATATTTTTCTGTTTTAGTCTATTACCGATGTGAGAGTCCAGTGGTATTTCACACAGTACACGAGGAAGAATAAAACAAGAAAACGTGAAACGGGTAATGTATGTGTAATATTCAGTTTTTAATAGCCATTTATTACTTGCCAGAGTGAAATCCTAATAACATGGAAAATTGTTTTCTTGAATTGCAGGTTCATCAGCAGGATTTCACAAGACAGGACATCGATGAAGTAAATGAATATCTTTTTGCCTGCTGATATGATTTCATATCATCACGTGTAACATTTCACTTGCTTCAATAAACATCAAAATGGCAAAGTGAATCATTCCTGATCGCCTTGTAGATCATTGCAAAAATAATTTGAAAAGAGATTGTGAATGCGAAATAGTGACAGTCAGTCTTGAAACATTCACATACCAGCAACTTTAAATTTCACATAGGGTGGAATTTTACACTCTTGCTGACAAATTTGGAAGGGGACGTTGATGATGGGGGTTGTTAAATCCAACTTGTAGTCTGCCTACATGGTCCCTCATAATCATAATTATGTGAGAAGAGTGGGGGTTGATATATATGCTGGATCATGCCCCTTTAAGAGAATGGGTCAGGTGACCTGGAACTCAAGCTCCACCCTGGATGGTGCTTGCCTAGGCAGAATGTGCTACGATGAAGATTATTGTCATAAACTGTTCCACTCACTCCCACTCACCTGACGAAGGAGCAGCGCTCCGAAAGCTAGTGGCGTTTGCTACCAAATAAACCTGTTGGACTTTAACCTGGTGATGTTACACTCCTTACTGTGTTCTTCCATTGAGCCAATGTCTAATCCAATTTACTACCTCTCCATGTATCCCTAGCGACTGAACCTTCCTGACTAAACTCCCATGCGGGGCCTTGTCAAAGGCCTTACTGAAGTCCATGTCGACGACATCCACTGCCTTCCCTTCATCTACTTTCCTCGTAGTCTCCTTGAAAAACTCTAATAGATTGGTTAAACATGACCTACCGCGCACAAAGCCATGTTGACTCTCCCTAATAAGTCCCTGTCTATCCAAATATTTGTAGATCCTATCTCTTAATACTCCTTCCAATAATTTACCTACTACTGACGTCAAACTTACCGGCCTATAATTTCCCGCATTACTTTTTGATCCTTTTTTAAAGAACGGAACAACATGAGCTATTCTCCAATCATCCGGCACCTCACCCGTGGATACCGACATGTTAAATATATCTGCCAGGGCCACTGCAATTTCAACACTAGTCTCGTTGAAGGTCCGAGGGAATACCCTGTGCGGTCCTGGGGATTTATAGAACATAGAAAAGCTACAGCACAAACAGGCCCTTCAGCCCACAAGTTGCGCCGAACAATTTCCTTACCTTCGAGGCTCATCTATATCCCTCTATCTTACTAACCTCCATGAACCTATCCAAAAGTCTCTTAAAAGACTCAATCGAATCCGCTTTCACCACCACTACCGGCAGCCGATTCCACGCACCCACCACCCTCTGAGTGAAAAACTTACCCCTAACATCTCCTCTATACCTACTCCCCAGCACCCTAAACCTGTGGCCTCTCGTGACAACCATTTCAGCACTGGGTAAAAGCCTGTGAGAATCCACTCTATCAATACCTCTCAACATCTTATACACCTCTATCAGGTCACCTCTCATCCTTTGCCTCTCCAAGGAGAATAGACCTAGCTCTCTCAACCTATCCTCATAAGGCATACCACTTAATCCCGGCAACATCCTCGTAAATCTCCTCTGCACCCGTTCTATGGCTTCCACATCTCTCTGTAATGAGGCGACCAGAACTGGGCACAGTACTCCAGGTGGGGTCTGACCAGGATCCTATACAGCTGCAGCATTATCTCCCGATTTCTAAACTCAATTCCTCTTGATGAAGGCCAGTATTCCATACGCCTTCTTAACCACAGCCTCTACCTGCGACGCCGCTTTGAGCGTCCTATGAACCCAGACCCCAAGATCCCCCTGTTCTTCCACACTGCCAAGCGTCTTACCCTTAATATATTCTTCCATCCTATTCGACCTGCCAAAATGAACCACCACACACTTATCTGGGTTGAAGTCCATCTGCCACTTCTCCGCCCAGTCTTGCATCTTATCTATGTGTCGTTGCAACTGCTGGCATCTCTCTGCACTATCCACAACACCTCCAACCTTTGTGTCATCAGCAAACTTGCCAACCCACTTCCACTTCCTCATCCAGGCCATTTATAAAAATCACAAAGAGCAAGGGTCCCTTAACAGATCCCTGGGGCACCCCACTGGTGATCGATCTCCACTCTGAAAAAGACCCATCTACAACCACGCTTTGCCTTCTGTGGGCAAGCCAGTTCTGAATCCACAAAGCAACGTCCCCTTGTATCCCATGCCCCTTCACTTTCTCCATAAGCCTTGCATGAGGCACCTTATCAAACGCCTTACTGAAATCCATATAAACCACTTCTACCGCTCTTCCCCCGTCTAAGTGTCCAGTCACATCTTCAAAAAGCTCAAATCAGACTCGTAAGGCATGATCTGCCTCGGACAAAGCCGTGCTGGCTACTTCTGATCATACTATTTCTTTCCAAGTGTTCATAAATCCTGCCTCTCAGGATCTTCTCCATCAACTTACCTGCCACTGAGGTTAGACTCACTGGTCTATAATTTCCTGGGCTATCTCTTCTCCCTTTCTTGAATAACGGAACCACATCCGCCATCCTCCAATCCTCTGGAACCTCTCCCGTCTCCATTGACGATGCAAAGATCATCGCCTGAGGATCAGCAATCTCTTCCCTCGCCTCCCACAGTAACCTGGGGTACATCCCATCCGGTCCTGGCGATTTATCTAACTTGATGCTTTTCAACAGCTCCAACACATCCTCTTTCCTAATGCCCACATGCTCAATCTTCTCAGTCCACTGCAAGTCTGCGCTGCAACTACCAAGATCCTTTTCCACTGTGAATACTGAAGCAAAGTATTCATTGAGCACCTCTGCTATTTCAACCAGTTCAATACAGACTTTCCCACCGTCACATTTGATATGTCCTACTCCTTCACATCTTATCCTCTTACTCTTCACATACTTGCAGAATGCCTTGGGGTTTTCCTTTATCCTGTCTGCCAAGGCCTTCTCATGTCCCCTCCTGGCTCTTCTAATTTCCCTCTTTAGTTCCTTCCTACTCGTCGTATACTCTTCTAGATTTCGAACATTACCTAGCTCCCTGAACCTTTTGTAGGCTTTTCTTTTCTTCCTGGCTAAATCCGTTACAGCTTTCGTGCACCGCGGTTCCTGTAACCTCCCATAACTCCCCTGTCGCACTGGAACATTGCCGTGCAGAGCTCCAGACAAATTTTCCTTGTAAATTTGCCACATTTCTTCCGTACATTTCCCTGAGAAAACCTCCTTCCAATTTATGCCTCTAATTTCCTGCCTAATCGCATCATAGTTGCCCTTACTCCAGATAAACACTTTCCTAGCTCGGCTGATCCTATCTCCCTCCAATGCGAGTGTAAAGGAGATAGAGTTATGATCACTATCCCCAAAATGCTCTCCCATTGATAGATCTGACACCTGCCCAGGTTCATTCCCTAATATCAAATCAAGCACAGCCTCTCCTCTTGTAGGCTTATCCACATACAGTGTCAGGAAGCTCTCCTGAACACACCTAACAAACTCCTCTCCATCTAAACCCCTTACCCTAGGGATATTCCAATCGATATTTGGGAAATTAAAATCTCCCATCACAACCACTCTGTTATTATCACATCTCTCCAGAATCTGCTTCCCAATCTGCTCCTCCACATCTCTGCTACTATTGGGCGGCCTATAGAAAACACCCAGTAAAGTTACCGACCCCTTCCTGTTCCTAACCTCCACCCACAGAGATTCCGTAGACAGTCCTTCCGTGGCATCCATCTTTTCTACAGCTGTGACACTATCCCTGATCAACATTGCCACTCCCCCACCTTTTTTGCATCCTTCCCTGTCCCTCCTGAAACATCTGAAACCCGGCACTTGAAGTACCCAGTCCTGACCCTGAGATAACCAAGTCTCTGTAATGGCCACCACATCACACTTCCAAGCAGCGATCCACGCTCTTGAGTTCATCCATTTTGTTCACTATACTCCTTGTGTTAAAATAAACACACGTCAACCCTTCGGTCTGAGAGCTCCCCTTCCCCTTCACCTGCCTATCCTCCCTCTCACACTGCCGACCAGCCCCTCTTACTTTTACTCTAACCTCCTCTCTCCCAGTCACCACATTTTGATTCCCACCCCCCAACCATTCTAGTTTAAACCGTCCCCAGTAACCTTAGCAAACCTTCCCGCCAGAATATTGGTCCCCCTGGGATTGAAGTGAAACCTGTCCTTTTTGTACAGGTCGCACCTGCCCCTAAAGAGGTCCCAATGATCCAGGAACCTGAATCCCTGCCCCCTGCTCCAATCCCTCAGCCACTCATTCATCCTCCACCTTATTCCGTTCCTTCCCTCACTGTCTCGTGGCACAGGTAGCAATCCTGAGATTACGACCTTCGTGTTCCGTTTACTTAACTTCCCACCTAACTCCCGATATTCTCTTTTCATAACCCCTTCCCCTTTCCTGCCTATGTCGGCAGTACCAGTATGCACCACAACCTCTGGCTCCTCTCCCTCCCACTTAAGGATTTCTTGAACCCTGTCGGAAACATCCTTGATCCCGGCTCCAGGGAGGCAAACCATCATCTGCGTTTCTCGACTTCTTCCACAGAAACGCCTGTCTGACCCCCTCACTGTGGAGTCCCCACTCGCCTTCGGACTCCTTTCCTTTCCTTTTTTTGCTACAGGGCTGGACTCCGCACAGGAGGCACGACCACTGCTGCTTCTCCCAAGTGGGCTGTCGCCCCCAACAGTACTCAAACAAGAGTACTTATTCTTAAGGGGCACAACCACTGGGGTACTCTGATCCACCTGACTCTTCTCTTTCCTAACTGTGACCCACTCGCCTGACCCTTGTGGCCCCGGTGTTACCACCTGTATATAACTCCTATCTATCACCTCCTTGTTTTCCATGACCAGATGAATGTCCTCGAGCTGCAGCTCCAGTTCCCTAACTCGGTCCCTTAGGAGCCACAGCTCAATACACCTCGCGCAGATATGTACCTCTGGGAGGTTAGGCGACTCCACGACCTCCCACATCCGGCACTGAGCACAGCAAGCTGGCTTCACATTCATATTTCCCTTTTTCCTCAGAATCCGCAGGGGAAGAAATAAGAGTTAAACGTTGCAGGGGGGGACCTACCCTGCCTCTGCCTGTTTACGCTGAAGCCCGCTGAGCCAAAGCCTTTCAGCTCTCACTCTGCTCCCTTCTCACTCCACTGCCCGCTCTCAACGTTGCCCACTGTATACTGCAGCTTGCTTTTTAAACCTCCTGCACGCTTAAAAAAAAACTAAATTCCTTCCCAGGTCGCCCCGCGGGCAGCCTACTTCCGCTTTTCAAATCTAAACTCCTAAAACGACAAACCCCGCGAAAAAGTAAGTAAAAATAATCAATTTCTTACCCCTTTAGCTGAACACACAAATCGCTCCTCTCTTCTTTGCTCCTGTCGAACTCCTCCCCTTTAATCTGTATAGGTTCCATGACTTGTTTGCCTTATTTCCGTAGATTCCATGCCAGTTTCCTTAGTAAATACAGATGCAAAAAACCCATTTAATATCTCCCCCATTTCTTTTGGTTCCATACATAGCCGACCACTCTGATCTTCAAGAGCACCAATTTTATCCCTTACTATCCTTTTGCTCTTAAAATACCTGTAGAAGCTCTCAGGATTATCCTTCACCTTATCTGCCAAAACAACCTCATGTCTTCTTTTAGTCCTCCTGATTTCTTTTTTAAGTAGTTTCTTGCCCTTTTTATACTCCTCAAGCATCTTATTTGCTCCCTATTGCCTTTATATGTCATACATCTCTCTCTTCTTTATCAGAGTTCCAATATCCCTCGAGAACCAAGGTTCCTTATTCTTATTCACTTTGCCAGATTGGCATTGCCCAGGTGCCAGGGTGGCACTGCTCAAGGGGCACATCCCCTTGCCCTTGGCCTCCCTGGGGAGCTCTGTGGCCTCCAGTTTCAATGGCGAGGCGAAGTTGACTGCTCCCCTTTCATGGGGAGCATGTCTATTCCTCGCCGACACGAACCTTTCCTGGCGAGGTCATAATGGCAGTAGAACCCGGACGATTGAGCACTGGACTCGATAAGCAGATGTTGAACAGCATTTAAATAAATTTAAATACATTAACTTGCTTCTCTTCCATTTCTGGCGAGAGGTTGACCGCGCCGGAAATCCGGCGCTCGTAAAATGGCACCGGGCGCGCAAACTGGTGGCAATCGCACTAATCACTTTACCCCCCACTGTACCGCGTCCAAAAACGGGCACAACGGGTAAAATCACCCCGTCAGGAACAACCTGGAGCCCCAGTTCTCCCTCCACCTTTTGCACTTTCTTCAACAGCATCTCCAGAGAGCACCTTCGACTGACAGCCAAGCAGCACAGCATCTCCAGCTCCTTGTATCTCGTGACACGTACCATCGGACTGACCAGACCCACCAGATCACCCGGTGAGATGACCCGAAGTCCAGAACCAGCCCTAGACGAGAGGGGAAGCCCAAATGGACAAACTGCAGATCCTGAAACATCAGCCAAAAAGACGGAGGAACAGCCTTATTGAACAGGTATTACCAGTCTTTTCAGACAAATAGTTTAAATGTAGTAATAGGGATCTTTGGATAGGGTGCAGCACACTGTTTACTCAGAGATTTAAGACTATTTACTGAAGAGTCCTGTAAAAAGAGTGATAGTTTTATAATTTAATTAAGTACAATAGTAGAGTCTGATAAATATTGGGCGGTATTTTACCATTTTTTGTGCAAGTGCTGGGCGGACTTGAAACATGGAGAATTTCAGATCTGTCTTTTGAGCTCGTTGTTCGCGTCCAATCCTCGCTGCAGAAGCCTGTGGGCAGGGATTAACATGCCCAAAACCCTGCAGCTTCAATCAGAGTCTCCAACTGCGCACGCACAAAAAACAAATAATGCTGCTCCCCTGCCAGATCCCTCCCGGGCCGGATAATGCCTCCCCTGGCCCACACGGACATTGGAACCACCCCCAACATTACTGACCCCCTTACTGCCCGCCACCCAGACAGATCACGCCCATCCCCCCAGTGATCGCAGACAGAGTGGCAGTGGACCCTCTCATCCCCCCACCGATCAGAGGCAGAGTGACAGCGACTCCTCCCACCCCCCCCCCCCCCCCTACCTTGGACCCTCCTGCACAAGGCCCCCATCTCCCCATGATCCCCATGACTCCGATCACTGTATGCCACCTCCCTCTCATCATAGAGGCACAGACCAACACGCACATCAGCACACCTGCAAGTGCTCACTTGCTTTCCCATCAAGCTAACAAGCAAACTGAATTTAACTTGCTGGAATACTCTCCCAAACTGTCTGCAGCTGATCTGCCCTAACAAGGCTCCAAAAAACCCCAAGGATGGACAGGCAGGCAGACAGTGCAGGAACAAGTGGCAAAGTCAGCGCCCAAATTCACTGAGGGCGACCTCAGCAGGTTGCTGAATGCTGCAGTGGCAAGGCAGGGCGCACTCTTCCCCCCAGCAGGACGCAAACCCAGGGGAGCTGACGGCAAAGCAGCCTGGGAGGCAGTTTCTGCCTCAGTGCCATGGCACTGGCCCCCAGAACTGCGAAGCAGTGTCACAAAAAGGTCAATGACCTCATCCGGGCAGCAAGGGTGAGTGGTTAACCCCATCTAACATCTTTCCCCAAATCGCCCCCAGATCCTCCTATCCCCAGCACCCTGCATGCTTCCAGCCCCTGACCCCAAAGCATCTCCTCCCTCCCCCCACTCCTAAGAGTACCACTGCGCTTGCCCTCTGAGGACCACCACTTGATACTCTGCAGGAGTCACACCATCATTTATTTCATGGCTCCTATCTCCACAGGAGAAGAATGCCCATAACACTCGTGAAAGGGCGGACAGGGAGTGGTGATCCTGATCTCCGGGTCCTCACCTCCTTCGAGGAGTGCGTGCTGGAGCTATCCAGAGAGGAGGACATCCGAGTTGCCAGTGTCAGCATGGACGGGCTGGAGTCGAGAAGTGAACACCTGTCAATCTTCCATTCAATTTAAGTCAATTATAGGGGGCATAGGTTTTGGGTGCAAGGGGCAAGATTTAAAGGAGCTGCATGAAGTATTTTTATTTACACAGAGGGAGGTGGGTGCCTGGGACTCGCTGCCGGGAGAGGTCGTGGAAGCAGATATGATCGTGACCTTTAAGAAGTTTTGAAAAAAGTTTGACAAATACTTGAATGGGATGGGTATAGAGGCATATGGTCCCCGGAAGGGTTGGGAGTTACAATTCAGATGGCAACATGGTCGCTGCAGGCTTGGAGGGCCAAAGGGCTTGTTTCTATGCTGTAATTTTCTTTATGCTTTGTTCTCCGTTCAATGGAGAAATGTGAATCAAGTTTTTTGAATCCCAGATTCCTCTCCTTCCCTTGCACTTACCTTGTGTACAGTATTGCAGGAGCAGATCCGGATGCTGCAGAGCCATCTGGAATTGAGGCCCCTACTACAGCTCCAGCCCATCCTGAGACTGACAGCTTCAAAGACTCCTTGGAGGAAGCGGGTGAAGGGACCTCCGAGGGTGGCACCTTTTTGGTGTAGCTTCCACTTCACAACTCACGATTCCAGATACTCTCACATCGGTGGGTCCAGTTCGTGTTGAAGTTTCTGGGTCACTCTCTGGTGAGCACGACACATCTGATAAGGTAAATCGGGTGAAAGAGGGAACGTTCAAGACCTCTGGCATGTGGGGGCCTGCTGGAAGTGAGGACTCAGCTGGCCCCAGGCTTCTCTCTCAGCTGCTGGAGATGCAGCAACAGAGCCAGGGAATGCAGGAGGCGCTGACAGCCACACTGGATGGACTGCGAGGCTGTTGGGAGGAATCTCAAAGCTTTCAGACGGACTAGCTATTGCCTGTCTTGCGTGGTTCCCAGGCCAACGCTGCAAGGGTGGCATCCGCGGTGGAAAGCCAAGGGCAGGGATTCCTCACCATGAGTGGCAGGCTCCAAGTGATGGCCGAGTCACAACAGATTCCCAGAGGGCCACAGCTGAGGGATTCAATAGGCTTCTCGAGGTTCTGCGGCCCATGGCTGAGAGGTTCGAGAGCTTGCACAAGACCCAGCGGGACAGCATTGAGACACAGAGGGCAATGGCAGCAGCCCTTGAGAATGTGGCCCAGTCACAGAGGGTCATGGCTGAGGGACTGCAGAGCATGGCCCACTCTCAGAGGGCACTTGCTGCAGCCATTGACAGGTGGGCCCTCGACTCAGGTGGCCATCACAGAGAGCTCGACCACCATGGGCAGAACGTAGGTGGACTCCAGGTCTGGTAGGGCCAAGTGACGCCAGAGCTTCTGGAGCTCACTGCCGAAGCACCATTATCCCATGGAGTGACCCAGGGGCCCACAGGAACCCCAAGGGAGGAGGAAGGGCTGGAGCCTATTCCGGAGCCTTCCAGCCACGAGGCTGTGGCTGCACCTTCTGACTCCCCCCTTCCTGACACCGGGGCATCTCAGGGGCAGCGGGATGAAGAGGGTGTCACGGGTACATCCCAGACACCTGGAAGGCGGCCAGGCCTTCAAGGTCCAGGCCCTCCAGAGGATGCCCACCAAGCACATCACAGGCCATGGGGCAAGGTAGGCAGCTGGCCCCCTCCACTTCGGATGTACATTCTGGGGAGACACAAATACATCGTGGTAAGCCACGTAAGGTTAGGAAGTTGTAGTTGCACTGAGATGGCACAGGTGAAGAGCTGCACTGGTTACATAGATTTTTAAGCACCTTACAGTTTTCTGTTCACACGTTTTTCTGTTGGCACTTTTTATTTAGACACTTATTGTAAACAATAAATGTTTTTTCACCACCCACCTGTGACTAATTTGTCTCAGATTTGCTTTGAATGGGGATGCAGTTACCCTGACAGTCGCCGGTGGGATCCTTCATGTTGATGTCAACTGGGGAGGCCCCTCAATGCTGTGTCATTGAGAAAATGAAGCCATTGGTTCCCCAGAACCCACGAGCGATTCCCTCCCCTCCCCCACTCCACCCGCCCCGAGACTCCTGTATGGGGGTTCACTGATCCCTTACTCACTACACAGACGTGGGCCCAGGTGCCAGCATGCATATGGAGCTCAGGTAGGAGTCAGACTAATTTGCACCAGGGCATCATCATCATGGTGCTGAGCGAGTTGATGTCAACCTCCTGCCTGCCAAAGAAACTTGCTAACACAGCATACCCAGGCTCACCACTCTGGTGTTACAATGTTTCAGGAAACAGCAGGATTTGGGGGTGGGGGCAGAATGGAACCCACGAGCAGAAACACAGGCCCCTTGTAAGCGAAGCACCTGGTGATCAGGTCCTCCCTCATCGCCCTCGCATGTCTGAATCTTGCTGCCAGCCCTCCAGCGTCTGGGTGGTGTTACTCGGTGTGGTCCTCCTCCTCTTCCTCCTCCTCTTCCTGCTGGGCAGCCTCCTCCCCAGCGACGCCCGGCGGGTCAGCCTCCACGTCTTCTTCTTCCAATAAGTCAACTCTCTGCTGCGCCAGGTTGTGAAGGACACAGCACACCACCACGATGGTGGAAGAAATCAGGGGGGCGCTGTATTGTAGGGCCCCGCCAGAGTGGTCCAGGCACTGGAACCGCATTTTCAGGAGCGCGATGCACCTCTATTATAGAGCGGGTGACAACATGGGCCTCATTACAGCAGGTGTCCACCTCAGTCTCAGGCCTCCGCACCAGTCATCAGTCAAGTCCAAAGCGGGTTACCAATGTCACCCATGAGCCATCCCTGCACCCTGGGCTCCTTCTCAAAGGCCTCCAGTATGTCTGAGCTCCTCAGAATAAAACTGTCATGCACGCTGCCGGGGTTTTTCGTGCAGACGTGCGTGATTTCATCTTGTCACAAACCAACTTAGGGAGTGGAACCCCTTTCTGTTGATGAATCGTCGTGGATTCCTGACCAGGGCCTTGAGGGCAACGTGGGTGCAGTCTATAGCCCCCTGCATATTGGGCATACCTGCAATGGCCACGAATCCTGCAGCCCAGGGTTCCCGCTGAGCCTGATCCAGGTGAAATTTGACATATTGGCCAACCCGGGCATAAGGGCATTCATGACCTCATTGACACAGGTATGGAGAGCTGATGGTGAAATGCTACATACAACTCCGCTGGGAGTCTGGAAGGAGCCCGTGGCACAACAGTTTAAAGCGGCTGTCAATTTGACAGCCACCGAGAGTGGATGTCCACCCTGCCCCAAGGTACCAGATCCTGCAACAAGTGGCACAGGTGTTGCACTGTCTCCTTTCAGAGCTGGAACGGTCGGTGGCACATGGTGTGCAACATTTGTTCAAACGACACTCATGTGCGGAATTACTGGGATCTTTGAAAGCTATCCCGTTCGTTTCAGGCTGGGTCCTGATGTTCCTGGCTCCACAGTAGTAAAATAAAAATAATATTTGGTCCCTTTTGTGTAGGTGTTACCAATACGTTTTTGGTTAGTCTGCACTGCATGATGTAAATAGGGAGAGCATTGTCAGAGCATACTCCAACTTAAGTTAAAATTTGCAACCAGAGTCTTGCAGCAGCGCACCATTCCTATTTTCATATTTGAACATACTTCGACTTCAAATTATTGGGCATGCTGTTTTCCCATTTACAGGTAGCTTAAAAATTGCATTCCGGAGAAAGGAGCAGTGATTGCCCCCATAATGTGAAGGAGATGCTGAAGCATATTATTAAAAACAAATGTACTTTCAATGAAATATTGCTTTTAATGAAAGTGTCCACTGTCTGGTACATCTGTATAAAATCCACTTGTAAGACATGAAAGTTGAATTATTTTATGCTTGAATTTAATTTCTCAGAAAAATGTATTGTAGAAAAATCTGTAAAGGTCTGCTTTTATACTTTGCTAGAAATATGCACTTTTAGAGTGAACTTCTATGAATATTACAGTTGTTACTCTTAACGTTGTTTTTTAACAGCAAAGCACTAGCCTGGTAAACATTTACAATTATGTGCTGATTAAGAAGCAGTTTTAAATTAACTTATAAATTGACCACAGGAAGATAACTTCTATTTCTAATTCTTGGTAATCACACTGTTGCATAATCACAAAGACTTAATGTAATCACATATAAATTACAACACCGAAACAGGCTATTTGGCCCAACTTTAGAATATGGCATGGCCGATAGCAAAGGTGACATTTACTGCCATCCCTCGTTCTGAGAAAGTGGTGATGGGTTTTCTTCCTGAACTGTTGCAGTCCCTGTAGTAAAGGGACTCCTCGGTGCTATTAAGTAGGAACAGGAAGTTTCGAGGATTTGGATCTAGTGACAATGAAAGAACGGTAATTCATATTTTCAAATGGTAGGTAAAATAACATTATAAAAGATATAGCGAGATTAACATGTAATTTAAAGGACCTTATCAGAGTAAAGGTAGAGAGCTTTTAATTTTAGAAAGCATGAACTTTGAGGAGATCTTTAAAATAATGACAGCATTAGTCTTGGCCCATATGAACAATAATTTGAGGTTGGTAGACTTTGGAGGACCAGATCACATAAATATTATTTGGGTAAGAAGTAGTTTAGATATCAAGAGGTATTTTTCCCACTTATTGACCAATAGAACAAGTTATAATCCAGAAGACCAGGTGAAGGATAGAACTGAAGCCAATCTTTTATAAGCATTAATTTACAGAGATATACGTTATACAGTTACCTCCTCAGCCAAAAACCGCAGTTTCCGTCTTTCTTTCTATGGAGGCACAAATGAATTCCCCAGTTAATGTATACAGTGACATACAATTAATATACAAGCTATTGTATGCTCCAATTGTTCAAAAAGGAATTGAAAGATTTTTTACTGTGGTCAAGTCTATATATCGGTGAATCTGTCTCCCAACCATTGATTGCTATTAAGATTTGAAGAGGTGGCATAATTGTTGATACATTAGTCATGATTCACGATAGTCCAAAACCATCTTGATTCATGAACTGACCCCTTAGATTGGAAAACTTCCAATTTCACTCCATTATTTAGGAGAGTTAAACTAGGAAATTATAGGTCATCAGCCTAACGCTGTTTTAGAGAAGCTACTAAAATAGAATGAACAGAATCCCGACAGTCGAGTCTGCACCGACCACAATCCCACCCAGGACCTGTTCCCGTAACCCCACGTATTTACCCTGCTAGTCCCCCTGACACTAAGTGTCAATTTAGCATGGCCAATCCACCTAATCTGCACATCTTTGGACTGTGGGAGGAAACTGGAGCACCCGGAGGAAACCCACACAGACACGAGGAGAATGTGCAAACTCCACACAGAGTGTGGAGGCCGGAATTGAACCCGGGTCCTTGGCTCTGTGAAGCAACAATGCTAACCGCTGTGCCATCCCCATCTGTTAATGGGGTAAGATGACAGAACATCTGGACAAATATCGATCTGATCAGGAAGGGCCAGCATGGAACTGCAAATGTTGAACAAACCTTGCAAATTTTTGAGAAGGTAACTGTCATGATAATTGAGTGATTGTTGTCGTGGACTCTAATATTAGGTACAATATGGTACACTCTGCTTCACAGGGTTCCCTGACCTGGGGTTTGAAAGTCAGAAAGTACAGGTAAGAAAAGTTGCAACAAGGCTTCAGATGCTTTGCAGTTGTGTGTTCATGTCTTGAAAATTAGTTAGTTTACAGCAATGATGTCGGTCATCCTGCATCATAAAAACAAGACGGGGGGTGTAATTTACCCGGCCCGCTATGCTGCTCGAGTAGCGCAGTGTGATGGGAAAAACCGGCGAGAAGATGCCGGTCACGACTTTCCAAGACTGTTTTGTATGGCACAATCAGTCTCGCGCCAGGATACGATGCGAAGCTGATTACCCGATTGAAATTGACATTTGAATCGCATTAGTGAGCCCGTGACGGCATTGTCTGGGCTTGCTCATGTTTCTGACTCTGCCGGGGGATGTTCCCATCAGTGGGGATTAAAGCTCGGGGCGGATCCAGTCTGCAGGCAGACCGATCGGGGGCGGGGGCAGGAGGCGGGGGCAGTGGCGGGGGAGGTGGGGAGAACCGCTGCTCTGTGATCAGTGGGGTGAGGGGGGGATGATCAGGGCTGGCCATGGTGGGCGGAGCGGGGGGGGGTTGCGATCAGGGCTGGTCATTGGGGAGGAGGTGTCGGGGCCGGCTATTGGGGGTGTTCTGGAAGCTAATGGGAGGCTGGCAGTTCGGGGGGCAGTGCGCATGTGCCAATCTCCCTACCGGGCCGCAATCCCCCGCCCCAGGCAGACTCTGTGAAGCATGGAGTGCTGGAAATTCAAACAACTAACTTTGCCCAAAAAACAGATGGGAAAATCTCCCGTTTTTACGCCCGTCGGGCATGTAGTTTTCTTTTTTGGGAAAATCGCCCCATGGTGTTGGAAGTGAACTAAAGACAAAATGGACGCTCTGAAAAGACAGACAGAGCTCAGTTTGGAGGGTAATCTTGCCGACAACTGGAGGAGATTCGAGCAGTGCTTCGACCTGTACCTCACAGCGACAGGCAGTAATATGAAACACTCGCAGGTACAGTTTTTTTCCTTTCTTCATGTAGTAGGGAAGAAGCCCTAGAAGTTTATAACACATTCACATTTGAAAGTAATAGAAAATGAAATTACTTGAAAGAAGGAATGGAAAAATTTAAAGCTTACTGCAGTCCTAAGAAAAACATCAGATGTGAAAGATACAATTTTTTTGTGTGCATGCACGGCAGTACGTAACGGAGTTGAGAAGACTAGCTAAATCCTGTGAATTTGGAGAGCTTGAACAATCACTCGTCTGAGATTAAAACATTTAAATGGAGTTGATGTGGAACAGACCATTATGTACATAGTTGTCCAGCCTACGGAAAGCAGTGCAAGGACTGTGATAAACGAAATCACTCTGCAAAGATGTGTAACTCAAAGAAAGTGCACTCGAGTGCAACTGATGTCACAGACACTGAAACTGAACCTTTGGTTCAGTAACAGCAAATTCTATAGACAAATGGAAGGTTGGTTTAAAAATTGTCAAAAATTTAACATAGAAGCAGCTGCTCCTCATAGTTGAAGGGTCAATAACAAAGGGGCATAATTTTAATATGTGGGCAGGAGATTTAGAGGAAATTTGCGAAAAGCTTTTTCACTCAGAGGGTGGTAGGAGTTTGGAATGCACAGCGTAGGAGGGTAGGAGAGGTGGGAAACTTCATAACCTTTAAAAAGTATGTGGATGAGCACTTGAAACGTCATAACATTCAAGGCTATGGGCCAAGCCCTGGAAAGTGGGATTAGTGTAGATTTAGTGTAGTTTCGTTGGTGCAAAGTTGATGGGCTGAAGGGCCCCTTCTATACTGCATGACTCCCAACAGGATGGTGAATTTCAAGCTTGACACAGGTGCACAAGCAAATACCATTACCATAAGCTTTCATTGTAAGATAAGTAAAAAAAACAGCTAACTAAAACAAAAGTGAAGTTGTCTACCTACACAGGTGCAAAAGTTGCTGCAGAAGGCGAATGCACACTTCAAGTGAACTACACAAAATAGTCACAAGCACTTCCATTTATCGTAGTAAAAAATTATTCTTCGAATCAAAGCTGGTGAAAATCTGAAGCCAATCAAGAGAATAATGACTGCCACGTCTGCTGACACCCCTGAGTAAGTTCAAAGTGTGTTCAAGGCGATTGGTTGCCTAAAGGGAGAACACACCATCACGGTTGATTAAACCGTGATACCCAAAATACATCCCCTCAGGAAAGTACCAGTAATGCTGAGAGTTGGACAGAATGGAGAAGCTTCCCATCGTAAAGAAAATTGAAGAACCAACGAAGTGAGTAACCCACTTGTTGGGATTCAGCAGGTCTGTCTGGATCCCAGAGACCTAAATTGGGCAGTAGAAAGAGAGCATTATCAGTTGCCCACAGTAGAAGAGATCATGTTTAAGCTTGCTGATGCTAAATACTGTTCAGTCTTGGATGCAAGTTCAGGGTTCTGGCTGGATGAACGCAGTTCCTTTCTCTGTATGTTCAATACACCCATACAGGCTACAGATTTTTATGTTTACCTTTTGGTGTGAATTCAGCTCCTGAGGTGTTCCATGGGACAGTGAAGCAGCTGTTTGAAGGGTTAGAGTGTGTAGAAACCTACACTAACAAATGTGCTGGTCTGGGGAGCTATACAAGAAGAACATAACCACAGAATGAGGTGGAACTGAGAAGAGCAAGAGAAAGGAACTTCAAGTGGAAGAAGCAAAAGTGTGAAATAGCTCCCTTGGGACATGTGCTAACAAGTTAGGAACTGAAACCAGAGCAAAATTGAAGCAGTCGTGAAGTTCCCACCCACAACATGTAAGAAAGACTTGGAGAGGTTTTTAGACATGTTGATCTGTCTTGGGAAATACACTCCATAAATGTCAGACCTGACAGCACCTCACAGAGTTTCCACAAAATTATGTGGAGTGGCATGGGGAACAATGTCACCAAGAAGCTTTGATCAGTCTAAAGAAAACACTGACCCAGATACCAGTGTTAAAATATTACAATGTCAATCAACCAGTCAAGATATCAGAGGATATCTTGACAGGCTGATTGAAAATGTTCTGGGAGCTGCCCTCTTGCAAAATAAGACAGAAGTGGTGGTATGCTTCAAAGGCAATGACTGAAACAACAACATTATGCCCAAATAGAGAAATAAATACGAGCAATTGTGTTTGGCTCAGAACGTTTCCACCAGTTTATCCATGACAAAGACCTGGAGGTAGAGTCTGATCATAGGCCTTTGAAAACTATACTTAAAAGCTCCTGAACTGAAGCAAGAATCCAAAGGTTAATGCTGCATCTGCAGAAGCACCAGGTCTGATTTAAATACAAACCAGGCAAAGAAATGTACATCGCAGACAACCTGTCACATGTATATCTATCCATCACGGAAGAAAAGGACAAAGAAACGGAAGCGCATGTTCACAAGCTGACAAAACACTTACCTGCGACTATAACCAAACTGGATGAGATCAGGGAAGCGACCAAGAATTACGTCACCCTTTGAAGATGGCAGTGACTTGTACAAATTGGCTGACTCACAAGCCAGAGAAGAGCCTCTTCTTCTGTACAAGAACTTTTGCGAGGAACTTCATGTAGCAGAAAAGATAGTAATTCCTGTCACACTGAGGAAAGAAATGGTGCAACACATACATGAAAGTTACCTCAGCATAGAAACATGCAAGAAAAGAACTCAACATGTAATGTATTGGCCTGGAATGGGAACACAAATTGGGGAAATGGTGAACCCTTGTGCCGTGTGCCAAAAGTACGCTAAATGACAACAAAAAGAACCACTTCAACCAAACACTGTTCGAGAAAGACCATGGCTGAAAATTGGAATGGACCTGTTCACATTTGACAACAGTTGAGTCCCTACTAGCTGTTGAGTATTACTGAGTTTTTAATTTATGTTGTTAAGAGGATAGTAAGAGCATCACTTTTTTTTTGCTCACCATGGCATACCTGAGGTGCTCATCTCATGTAACAGTGCACAATTCTCAGGCACTGAATTTTGCAAATTTGCACAGGATTCAGAGTTTTGGCACAATACATCAAGTCCCAAATATCTACAATCCAATGAAATGGTGGAACCTATCATGCAGACCTTAAAACATCTGTTGAAGAATGCAAAGGTAGACAAAAGAGACCTCGACCTATTGAATTGAACATGGGAGAGACACTGAGGATTCTGCAGGAAGGGATCTGGAATCCTGCCGTTGTCACAGGAATCACAGACCAAGGTCTTGCATAGCGGAGACTCCAAATGGACAGCAGTATAGGAGAAACTGGAAATTCCTATGGACAACAAAAGAAATGTGACCCTGCTCTGAACCAGTACATGTAGCGAAAGATCAAGAAGCAGAATCCACCGGTGAAGCAATAGATAACCAGACAAAGCCTGAGACTCCTGAATAATACCTCAGAACATCCAGTGAAAGAACTGTGTAAAAACCACAGAGATATTGAGATGAATAAAAGATCAAACAGACTGATCAAAACAGTGTGAAAGAGTAAATAAGAGATTCTGTGTACACGAGTCGGCAGTATTCACAATCTATTTTGTTTTAACAGAGACTCGCCAGAAGTGCTTCTGGTTTATAAAAAGGAAATATTATGATAATATGTGGATTATGGTTGTGGACTCAAGTATTAGGTACAATATGGTACACTCTACAGATCAGGTAACATATGTGAGGGAAGGTTGCAACAAGGCTGTAAATGCCTTGTCATTGTGTGTTCATGTTCTGAAAATGTTATTAATAAAATTGGTATCAGTCATCCTGCGTCATAAAAACAAGACAGTAACAAATGTAATAATGGAATACCAGTGGATTTTATTTATTTCAAAAAGTTTGCAACAAGATCCTCATAAAAAGATCATTAACAAAACTGAGAAAGCATGGATTGGCAACAATTTATTGGCTTGAATAGGGAGTTTGTTGGGAGTAGGAGACAGGGATAGGGATAACGGCTATGTATTCTGATTGGGAGGATGTGATCAGAGGGGCTGGATTTTACGACCCCGCCAATAATATGCTCATCCATCACACACTCTGAATAAAGAGTTACACACATCACCCTATTTTGCAGTCCCAGCAGCACTCACTACTGAGCACTCAGCACTAGAGCTGTCGGCCAAGATTGGACTGCAGCGGAAGCTCTCATGGAGGCAACTTATTTCTACTGAGGAGCAGAAGTCCGACTCTCATCTTGTTGAGGATGCTCAGAGTGAGTTGTGGCTGTGGAACAAGCCTGGTTTAAAGTTGGTAGATTTGCAGGGAACAACTTCCAGAGTGATGAACTAAACACCCTCCCCCCACTGTAAAATCCAGTCCATGGTGGGGGATTTGTGCTGGGGCCTCAGATTTTCAATGGGAACTGAAAATGTAGATTTTCTGGCAGTACTGAATTAGATGAAACATTAGATTATGTAAATAGGAGCAGAAAATTGCAAGAATACATTGATACATTTAGTGAAAAAAATTGTGGTTGGTGGCGCTTCTACTCTCGACCTAAGAAATATTGTTGTACTTGCTAAGAGGCAAAAAACTAGAAACTGTAGATGAGCAGAAATGTTTAGATGCCCAACTTAAGAAACAATGAAAACCTGGAGCACGGGTACAAAAGAATTCAAAGGCCTGATAAAATGTCGGCCCTTACTTTTAAGAGGGTTGCAATACAAATGGATGGCAGAGCTCTGGTCAGACACAATTTGTCACAATCAGGCACTGTTTTAAGACCTGGGCTGAAAGGCCCTCAAGAAGGAAATATTGGCCTTGGATGGAATGCAATGCAGATTCACCAAAATTATTTAGGATCTAAAAGGATTAAAATATGAACATAGATTGCAAAAATTAAGATTGTATGTCCTTGACTATAGAAGATTAAGGGCTGATCCAATTTGGGTGTTTAAGAGGACCAAGTATATTTAAATAATCAAATAAATCGGTAGGATTCCCTGTTCTGGATTCCCCCATCAACTCCTCTGATGGGGGAATCCAGAACAATGCTGCATAATCTTAAAATCAGAGCGAGATCATTCAAACATGGTATCAGAAAGCGTTAATTTTTTCCACAAAAAGCTGTTGAGACTAGGTCAATTAAAATTCTGAAACTGTGATTTGTAGATCTCTGTTAGGCAAAATTATAAAAGTTACAGAACCAAGGTGAGAAGATGGAATGAAGAAATGGAAGAACCAAGACCTACTGGAATGACAGAGCAGGCTCAAGAAACTGAATGGGCTACTGTTCTTAGGTTTAAAATTATTCACAAAACATTTTTCCTCTTCTGAGTGGCCCAACAATTTCCAATTATTACATGCTTTTTCTTTGTCACTATGTTTGCAGCACATTTTGTTTTAAGTAATATAAGTAAGCCGATCATTGCTGTTTGTTTCTTCTTCAGTCATTGATTGCAGCCTAAGTATTGGGATAAAAGTCTTCTGTCAGTTGTGAAGTTGCTGCCTGATGTGGGATAATAAGAGTAGTGAGATTTTTTTAAATCAGTACACATTAAGGCACTGACAGAATTAGCAACATTCAGTTAAATGACTTGAAAATAAGCTGGCAAGAAACAATTTCCACTTATGGGATGCAGTGATTGATTCAAATAAGTGATTATGATTGTAAAATATTTAATGCTGATAATTTAAATATTATTGATTTTAAGGAATATTGTTCACTTTGGTCAAAAAGCATTTTACACCAGGGAGCAATGTGGAAGGAGGATTATGCAAGGGGTGGGGGAAGGGCAAACACTAAGGGACTATGTGGAAAGAGGGTTGTGCAAGGAGTGGGGTGGGTTAAGGGTAAGGGAACCTGAACCAAAATGGGACCAGCGTCCTCGCAGGGAGATTTGCTAATACCGTTGGGGAGGGTTTAAACTAATTTGGCAAGGGGGTACGATCGAGAGAGAAGGTTCAGCCTTTTGGAGGTGTACCTCCAAAATTAGAAGAGACAGCAAGTCAATCAGGAAGGCATAGAAGTTATGGACCACTTAAGGAACAAGGGAGTTTGGCAAGATTTGATGGTATCTTCATGCAAGAAGTCTGACAACAAGGCAGATGAGTTAAGGGCATATAAATTAAACATGGGGGTATGATGTCACTAAAACAGAGGTAGGATTGACAACTCAATATTCTATATCGGATCTTCAGGCGAGCAGTGAAGGAGGTGAAAAAAGAGGGGGTGTCACAATTTTGATAAGGAAATCAGTTACAGCAGTAAAGAGTTAGTGTCTTCAAATGAAGCCATATGGGTAGAACTTAAAAATCAATAAGAAGCAATCAGATTGCTGGGAATGTTCCATAGGCCCCCTAATAGTCTGAGAGAAATAGAAAGCAGATATGTAGGCAAATTTCAGAGAAGTGTAAAAATAATAGGGAGTGATAGTGAGGGATTTCAACTTCACCAACGTTAACTGGGGTAGTCATAGTGTGAAAGATTTAGAGGGAGCGGAATTTTTAAAGTGCACCCAGGAAAACCTTTTAAGCCAGTATGTAGAAGATCCTACAAGAGAGGGGACGATGCTGGACTTCAATTTATGTAAGTGGTTGAAGTATCAGTAGGAGGATATTTTGCAGACATCGATAATAATTCTGTTAGATTCAAGATTGTTATGGAAAAGGACAAAGATGGGCCTGAAATCTAAGTTCTAAACTGGAGAAAGGCCAATTTTAATAAGATCAGATATGATTTGAGCATAGTGGAGTAGTAGCAGACACTTTTAAGTAAATCTGTGACAGAAAGGTGGGACGCATTCAAGAAGGAAACAGGGAGCATATAGGGCCAATATGTTCTAAGAAAGAAAAACAGTGGGACCAATAAATCCAGTGAGTCCTGGATATCGAGGGACATAATACAGCATTGGATAATGAGAAAAAGAGAGGCTTTTGGTAGATATCAAGGTCTCAAAACAGCAGAAGCCCTCGGGTATAGTATGTGGAGGAGGGAACTTAAAAAGGAAGTTGGGAGAACAAAAAGGGGACATGAAAGGATACTGGCAGATAAAATAAAGGAAAATCATAAGTTGTTTTACAAGTACATTCATAGTAAAAGGATAACTATGGAAAGAACAGGGCCCATTAAAGACCACAGTGGTAATTTGTGTGTGGAGCCGGAGGATGTAGGTAAGGTTCTAAATAAATACTTTGTGTCAGTATTCATGAGTGAAAGGGACATTGCGGGTATAGAAATCATGGAAAAGGACTGTGATACAATTAAAGTAGCCCCATCCCCAAGCACAGCACCCACCATTTTCGCAAGCTGGAAGGCGGGGGGGGGGGGGGGGGCGGCAGGCGGGGGGGGCAGTTTTGGGGGTGGATTCCAAGTTGCACATCTGTGGCTCACTGAGGTTGCTGCCCATATTAAACAACAGCTGTCTCCAGTCATGTCTGATTTTTGTTAGCCAAGAGAGAAAAATAGCAGGCAGATCTGATAGGAGCCGGTCTAAGCTTTGTTGAGTTGCTTGAAGAGGTAGGACATTCTTTTGGTTCTGGTCACAGGACACCTTGGTGGTCAGGTATCCTTTTGTGTTGTTAAAAGTAGGTATGAATATATGCAAAAAACAAACTCATTGGAACTATCAAGCAGATTTGAACTGTCAAAACCAACTGTCTAAAGGAGCTGTTGAGGTATTTAAAACTCCTATCCTTTATTTGTGAATAAAACTGGAGTGTTAAAAAAAATCAATGCTTGCTATATCACTATCTTGACTTAAGCCTGAGGATTATCATTACTGGATTAGTGCTGCATGAATGATTTAATAAACTTCCATTATCACAGTGGAGTGTCTGCCATTTCAGTCATTTGACAGTCCTGAGTAGTTATCACCTCTTTGAAGTGGGACCAGGAATACTTGATTTTATAAGTAATTAAAGGAAATTAAATGTTTTTTAAAATCAGCATTTTCTTTTCAAATAGTGAATTCTTCAGTAGACCCATAAGAACTTTATTTGATCTCATCTTAACACAAATCCTGAGGTCTTTCTATGACAGATACTGGATGGATTGGCATAGTGTAAAGAAAAAGGATGGTGGGTGGGGAATGGAATGCTATGAGTTGGCATAAAGGGGCTATAAAGGGCCATGTAGAGTGGATGGAGGAAATAGCTTTCCATAGATGCTCTAAGGAGCCATGGGAGGTGGGTAAATGGCATGGGGAGTGTGAAGGTTGGAGGGATGTTATTGTTTTCATTTAAAATGTCAACGCAGTGCTGGAACACTGAGGCAAGCCATCCACCCAGCCCACATCCACACCCAGCAGCCTCTGCATAGTTTCCAAAAATTATGGCCTGAATGTTTGCTCTCAGGTCAGGTTGAAAGTGCACTGAATTCCCATCCCCCTTCTATTAAGTCCTGAGTCAGAATGCTTGTAGGCTACCTTCCCACCTAAAAGCTCCAAATCTTGTTGGGTTTGCCTGCGGCTCTCTGAAGTGGAGAGGTGGTCCCTCG
The DNA here is from genome assembly GCF_964213995.1 of Mustelus asterias. Lineage (NCBI taxonomy): Eukaryota > Metazoa > Chordata > Chondrichthyes > Carcharhiniformes > Triakidae > Mustelus > Mustelus asterias. Next base: position 48,688 of record NW_027590757.1, read on the forward strand.
TTCAAAGACACTATGTGCCCTACTGAGGTACCTGGAATCAGGAAGGTGGGGCCTCAGAGTGAGCCATCCTTGCTGGTGATCCCACACCTCCCTCCCCCCATCTCCAATGACCAGCATTCCCCTTCCAGGGAACCCCACTTACCTGATTCCAGAGGATTAATTGTTGATTCCCAGTGCATTACTGGGAGTGGGCAGCTCTCCTCCTGGCGCTGCCGAACTACAAAGCTGCCAGCCTCAAGAATGGGATTTCTGCCCGACGTGAGCCTTACTTCAGTGGGAGCCCTGATGGTTTCGGAATAGTATCAAGCCTCCTGTGTAGAGGTAATGTGGAGCTCCCATTGGTTCTCCATTGGGTGGTTTCCATGTCCCTGCTATTAAATTTCACCCATAGCTTTGTAAAAGGTACTGATCTATTGAAGATTAAATAATCACTCATCAGGTTTATAAATCAACCGTCCATCCATATTAGTTCAGGTTTTAAGAATAGCAACACATGATTTTTATAACAAATTGCTTGGATTAAAGGGTTTCTCTCGATTTGAAATTAATGTTCTGCCTTGTGGTGCCCAGAAGTCCGAAATGACCATGCTATTTTAGACAAATGCAGTAGCTTTCATCCAATGTGTTGCAAATCAATGTTATTGTTGCCATGGTGCAGATTGTAGTGCAGAGTGAGTGATGTGGTATTTGACAATATAGTTCCTAAATCATTTTAGAGTAATATAACAATATAACAGTACAGTTGGCATGAGTGTGAATTGATCCCCGGAACTCTTTGTATTAAAATTCTCATCGGGAACTACATTGATTTGAGGAATTTACAAATACAGAATGACCAATTTTCTATGCAACCATTCCCAGACAATACAAGCCAAATATTATCTCGCTCCTGTTAGTGTATTTGTTTCAGAAATTGTGAAGCAAATAGGTTAAAAGTACACTTCCATTGATGTTTGACTCTGTATTTCTTAAATCAGTTTGTCGCATAACATGTTTTCAGGTTCCTATTCTTTTGAAATAACTTCCTCTTGAAAGAAATTTGAACCCTAAACGTGTCTCTCAGAATATGGTGCAAGTCCTGTAGGTGTCCTGTTCCTCTGACCCTGACATACTGTTTACCCCTGACCTTGCCAGCGCACAGTGCTGTGCCTCACTCACTCCCTCTTGGTGTGTGTGATCCCTGGCGATTGCTGCTCGCTGGAAGGATCAGCGCGGGAAGGCGAGCAGCTGAGATCAAGCTGCACATTGGGCTCCAGCGGGCGGGGGTAATGGCGCTTCATCTGGACGACTCCTTCCCTTACCAGGGTCTGCTGCCGAAGAAGGCGACGGGCGCCGCGTCTTTCCTCGCCCGGTACCCGGAGTACGACGGCAGGGGGGTTCTGATCGCTGTCTTGGACACGGGAGTGGATCCGGGAGCACAAGGACTGCAGGTAAAGGCAGGCGATCGCAAGCTAGGCCTCGTGAAGCCTCGGCCTCTCGTACACAACACAGCCACGTAGACTTTTAGAAGCAGCATTAAATCGACCACCATTCACCTTGGAAGCAAGATATTATTATCTTACACCACATTTAATACATGTAAAATAGCATTTGATTACAACCCGGATGTGTTAATAAATTATTGGATGGTGGTGATGAAGACTTAACTGGCCTCTTTCAAATGTGCAGTTTTAACACTTTGCTCCTCTCATCACTGTGAGGTTATTAATTCGTGCATATTTATTCACTCATTTTGATATTCCCACTTAATTAGTACAGTATATTAGATAACTGGCTGGACCAAGTATACTGGATATTGAGTTCACTCTTTGAGACCAATTTCCTCTGTGCCATGAATAGTATAAGTTTATTATCATGACTGTTAGAAGATTGTGGAGAGATGTGTGTATGCATATATATATACATACACACACACACCCTTGGTCAGCTGGAATTTGGGGAAGGGATGTGTATTATAACAGTACTTGTGCTCAATTTCCAGTGACCGGAAACTACAGGCATTCCTCTTGACAGTGCTATGACAATGCACAAGCCGAATTTCATGTTTGATCTAGAGTGGAATTTTGCGATATAAATAATTTTTCCAGTCACCCTTTTATTTCTTAGCAAGGTACCAAGGTTACACTTTAATGTACGGTTAAAAAGTTGTATGAATTATTTCATCCTTCATTGCATATTGTTTATAATTGCCCGTGGAAGCAATTGATCTATTATATCATTTTGGAATAAACAGACAATGCAGTTTCCAATATGACCTCAAGAAAAATAAAGTTTTTTTTCAGGTTCCAAAGAATATTATGTCACCCTCTCCCCTCCACCCCTCTCCAAAAAAAACCAAACTTCCCTGCCTGCTGATAAGTCAGAAAAGAAGGGAGAGTGACAGCTTCCAAAAATTAGGATACCTTTTAAATGTGTTAATTAGGAACCCAGTTGTGTACGACATACAGAAAAATGAAGAACTGGATGTAGTTTGATCCTAAATTTCTAAAATTAGATTGGTAAGTTATTAAAGTGAAGTTGAGGTCATCATAGACTTTTGACCTTTTCATTTCACTCATTTAAACACATTTTAAAGTGTAATTAAATTAGAAGGCCAAAATCTTGTTTTTAAATATTTTTACATGTATTGAACTGGAAATAATGCCTCATACACAATTATGGTTGATCATTCCAGTTACTTTCATGTAACTGTCACAGGACATAATGGATGTGAAAACTTAGAAACATTTTTGCTGCGGAAAGAGCTCATTTGGTCATCTTGGCCATGCCAATTGGGAAAATTGTCACCCAGTCCAATCTCTCCTTCCAGCTCTTGGTCTCGAGCCCTGTAAGTTAAGACGTTTAAAGTGAACATCCAGATTTTTCTTAAATGTGATGTTGCCTCTACTATGCTTCCAGGTGGTTGGCAACTCTGGTTGGCAAAATTGTATTGCCACTTTCTCTAATCTATAGAATGTATAGAACGTTGGTTCGGCCGCATTTGGAATACTGCGTCCAGTTCTGGTCGCCACACTACCAGAAGGACGTGGAGGCTTTGGAGAGAGTACAGAGGAGGTTTACCAGGATGTTGCCTGGTATGGAGGGGCTTGGTTATGAGGAGAGATTGGGGAAACTGGGGTTGTTCTCCTTGGAAAGACGGAGGATGAGGGGAGACTTAATAGAGGTGTATAAAATTATGAAAGGCATAGATAGGGTGAACGGTGGGAAGCTTTTCCCCGGGTCGGTGGTGACGTTCACGAGGGGTCATAGGTTCAAGGTGAAGGGGGGGAGGTTTAACACAGATATCAGAAGGACATATTTTACACAGAGGGTCGTGGGGGCCTGGAATGTGTTGCCGGGCAAGGTGGTGGAGGCGGACACACTGGGAACGTTTAAGACTTATCTAGACAGCTATATGAACGGAGTGGGAATGGAGGGATACAAAAGAGTGGTCTAGTTTGGACCAGGGAGCGGCGCGGGCTAATTGTTCTTTGTTTCTCGTTTCAAGGCTTCATTCTATGATCATCTTGCTGGTGCCAGTACAGAGCGAGACTGCGGATAGTTGGGAACCTGTCTCGGGGGCAGGGAATTCATATGGTGTTCGTGGAAGTGGAAATGAATAGGGTTGGGAAGCATTTTCCGATCAGAGCCAGTGTGATCTCCTGGACGCGTTTCGATTGCCTCAGGGGGTCGGAGAGGAATTTCCCAGATTTTTTTTCCCCATATTGGCCCTGGGGTTTTCACTCTGGGTTTTCGCCCCTCCCTGGAGATCACATGGTCTGGAATGGGGGGGTGGGGGTGAGTTAATAGGTTGTGATGAACAAAGCATCGTAGCTGTGAGGGACAGCTCGGTGGATAGGATATTAGTATGTAGATAGGCTGGAAAATTGGTCGGGGATCCTGGATTCAGGATTCAATCCTGGACCGGGGAGCGTCGCGGGCTTGGAGGGCCGAAGGGCCTGTTCCTGTGCTGTATTGTTCTTTGTTCTTTGTTCTAATCCTTCTGCCAATTTATGCCCCCTGGTTATTTCTGCAAACAGAAATTGGTCATTCCTATTGTTGGAGTAAAATTGAGACTGTTCAAGCCATTATTGTGACTTATAAAACTTTTTAAGCCATCATTGTGAATGTAAAACTTTTTAAGACAAGAAAAGTTGTGTATATAACTTTTGCACTCTGTGGTTAACCACAAACACTCGAGCCTTGACTAGTGACAAGCTGGGGTGAGCCATGTCTCATTTTTAGTGTAAAAGTGCAAAGCAAGCAGGAATAGTCAGACAGCAAAGGACAAGAATAGTTAGGTCGCTCAGGGGCAGATGGCCTGAAATTGGCCTAGAACAGTGAGGTATTTTCAACGAAATGTGATTGGGAGTTATTGATAACTAACTATTGTCAAGGGGCACACTTGGCCAAAGTATGTAACCGCCTACGGCTGGATGCAAAACTGCTGATGTTTGCGATGTTTTAACGGATATAAATGCACTTGCTGCCAAGCCAGATTGAGGAACTCTGCCCAGAGATCCTCCCAAAGCTTCGATTCAATAAACTGCATGTTGAATCTCAAGTCTGATCTCCGAGTGGTGACTTTTCCCACAACACCTATCGACGCCATCTAGGCTCTTCATACTTTTATACAATTGAGTTAAATCTGCCCTTAGGTCCTATTTTCCAAAGAAAACAACTCTAGCTTATCTAAAGGAGCTAATTACATTAGCTGATGTAAGCCTGCTATTCAAAAAGGGAGTTAGAGAGAAAACAGGGAACTATAGACCAGTGAATCGAACTCTAGTTGCTAGAGGCTATTATCAAGGATTTCATAACTTGGCATTTAGAAGGCAGTGGTATAATCAGACAAAGTCAGCATGGATTTACAAAAGGGAAATCCTGCTTGACGAATCTATTGAAATTCTTTGAGGATATAACTAGTAGAGTTGACCAAGGAGAAGCAGTGGATGTGGTTTATTTGGACTTTCAGAAGGCTTTTGACAAGGCCTCACATAACAGACTACCATGTAAAGTTAAAGCACATGAGATTGTAGGTAATGTCTTGAGATGGATAGAAAACTGGTTAGCAGCAAGGAAGCAAAGAGTAATAAATGGGTCTTTTTCCGATTGGCAGTCAGTGACTCGTGGGGTTCTGCAGGGATCTGTGCTAGGACCCCAACTGTTCACATATATTAATGATTTGGAAGAGGGAACTGAGTGTATTATCCCCAAATTTGCAGATGATACAAAGTTGGGTGGGAGAGTGAGCTGTGAAGAGGATCCAGAAGTGGGGATCAGGATATTGAATTTGATGACCAGCCATGATCAAAGTGAATGGTGGAGCAGGCTCGAAGGGCCGAATGGCCCATTCCTGTTTCTATGTTAATCTTCACTTGTAGCTAAAATTTCCTGTTCTTGGACTACATCAAATACTCTACCCTATTTGACACTCCTTGTTATTACCTGAACAAGTTGAATCATATTAGTCTGAAATGAGACCTATCTTTAACAAATCCACGCTGACTGCCCCTGGCTGATGAGTACCTCGAAATGACAATTTATTCGGTTTCTCAGAATTCTTTCACTTGCCCACCATTGAGGTTTGGCTGACTGGTCTGTAATTACTTGTACTATCCTGTGTCCCTTTTTATACAGCAGTATAACATTAGCAGTCCTCCAGTAATACCCCTGCAGCAAGAGAGGATTGGAATAAGATGGTCAGAACCACTGCTATTTCTTCCCTTGCTTTAGCAGTCAAAGCAAAAATTGAAAATTTTGACTGGTCCATTGGTGATGGTATTATTTGATGTCAAACAATTTTATATGTCTCTATGTGTATCATATCAGTTGTCAGGTACCTTTATATTTTTTAATTGTTATATGATGCAAAAAGGTTAAGTTAATTTTAGGTGAACTGAGCTGGATGGAATCTAAGCTTTATAACAACCGACAAAACTTAATACTTTTAAAGTAATTTTGATAGATGAAAATACGTGTCGGGGGATATGTAAATAAAAAGTCTTGTGTATGGTACACATTTCCTGTGCACAAATCTTTTAGGATTTTACCTCAACATTTATAATAACAGTTGGTTAAAAAAACACTGTAATTGGTTTCCTGTCAGGGTGTAGATGCAAGTTCCTGCCTTTTGTGGTGCAAATTGATGATCAGAGGCATTCTACCAATTTTCACTCAATGTGAAGGTAACTTTGATTTTTAATCAATCTTATCTCATTTAAATTTTTTAAAAATTATTTTCTTTTATTATTCTCTCCCTTGCCACCGTCTGAAATTCTTCACAATTCCTATCCATAATGCAGCCTCAAGTCATGGGCCAATTTTTTTCCGCCTTATTCAGCTTTGCATTGCAACTCTCGTGTCAGACGTAGACCAGGTTCAAGTTCCGTTCCTGTCCTCTTCCTCATAGACACTGTACTGTTCCCTTCTAACACTTGCCTCAGCTTTCTGCACATAATCAGCTGGGCAGCAATATGCACATTTTAAAAACATAATATTTCATAAACTTAGATCAACCTTTTTGATGAAATAACTTTTGTATGTATATAGACAGAGACAATCATTTACAGAGCATTTTTTAACCAGTTGCCCATTATAAATGTTGATGTAAAATCCTGGAAGTGTGTACCAGACCCAAACTTTTGAATTATATGTCTCCCCAACATGTTTTTCATGCATCAGAATTACATCCAAAGCATTTAGTTTTATTGCTTATTATAAGTAATTTAGATTCCATCCAGTGCCATTGTTTTTCATGTTTATTACTGACCATAGAACCATTGAAAATTACAGCTCAGAAACAGGCCTTTTGGCCTTTCTTGTCTGTGCCGAACCATTTTTTGCCTAGTCCCACTGACCTGCACTTGGACCATATCCCTCCACACCCCTCTCATCCATGAAACCGTCCAAGTTTTTCTTAAATGTTAAAAGCATTTACCACTTTATCCGGCAGCTTATTCCACACTCCCACCACTCTCTGCGTGAAGAAGCCCCCCTAATATTCCCTTTAAACTTTTCTCCTTTCACCCTTATCCCATGCCCTCTGGCTTTTTTCTCCCCTCGCCTCAGTGGAAAAAGCCTGCTTGCATTCACTCTATCTATACCCATCAAAATCTTATACACCTCTATCAAATCTCCCCTCATTCTTCTGCGCTCCAGGGAATAAAGTCCCAACCTATTCAATCTCTCTCTGTAACTCAGCTTCTCAAGTCCCGGCAACATCCTTGTGAACCTTCTCTGCACTCTTTCAACCTTATTTACATCCTTCCTGTAACTAGGTGACCAAAACTGTACACAATATTCTAAATTCGGCCTCACCAATGCCTTAGATAACCTGACCATAACACTCCAACCTTTATACTCGATACTCCGATTTATAAAGGCCAATGTACCAAAGGCACTCTTTACGACCCTATCCACCTGTGACGTCACTTTTAGGGAATTCTGTACCTGTATTCCCAGATTCCTCTGTTCAACTGCACTCTTCAGAGTCCTACCATTTACCCTGTACGTTCTACTTTGGTTTGTCCTTCCAAAGTGCAATATCTCACACTTGTCTGCGTTAAATTGCATTTGCCATTTTTCAGCTCATTTTTCTAGATGGTCCAAATCCCTCTACAAGCTTTGAAAACCTTCCTCACTGTCCACTACACGTCCAATCTTTGTATCATCAGCAAATTTGCTGATCCAATTTACCACATTATCATCCAGATCATTGATATAGATGACAAACAACAATGGACCCAACACTGATCCCTGCGGCACACCACTAGTCACAGGCCTCCACTCAGAGAAGCAATCCTCCACAACCACTCTCTGGCTTCTTCCATTGAGCCAGTGTCTAATCCAATTTACTACCTCCCCATGTATACCCAGCGACTGAACCTTCCCAACTAACCTCCCATGAGGGACCTTGTCAAAGGCCTTGCTGAAATCTAGGTAGACAACATCCACTGCCTTCCCTTCATCCACTTTCCTGGTAACCTCCTCGAAAAACTCTTAATAGATTGGTCAAACATGACCTACCCCACACAAAGCCATGTTTACTCTCCCTAATAAGTCCCTGTCTATCCAAATATTTGTAGATCCTATCCCTTATCACACCTTCCAATAACTTGCCCACCACCGATGTCAAACTTACTGTTCTATAATTTCCCGGATTTCTTTTGGAACTTTTTTGGAACAACGGAACAACATGAGCCACCCTCCAATCATCCGGCACCTCCCCCGTGAATACTGACATTTTAAATATGTCTGCCACGGCCCCTGCAAGTTAAACACTACCTTCCCTCAAGGTCCGTGGGAATATCCTATCCGGTCCTGGGGATTTATCCACTCTGATTTGCCTCAAGACAGCAAGCACCTCCTCCCCTTTAATCTGTAATGGTTCCGTGACCTCCCTACCTGTTTGCCCTATTTCCGTAGACTCCATGCCCGTTTCCTCAGTCACTACGGATGCAAAAAAACCATTTAGTATCTCCCCCATCTCTTTTGGTTCCATACACAGTCTACCATTCTGGTCTTCAAGAGGACCAATTAAAATTCTCCTGAACACATTTTACAAACTCTACCCCATCTAAACCTTTAACAGTATGCAAGTCCCAATCTATATGTGGAAAATTAAAATCCCCTACTATCACAACTTTGTGTTTCTTGCAGTTGTCAGCTATCTCTCTGCTGATTTGCTCCTCCAATTCTCGCTGACTATTGGGTGGTCTATAATACAACCCCATTAATGTGGTCATACCATTCCTGTTTCTCAGCTCCACCCATAGGGCCTCTGTAGACAAGCTCCCTAATCTATCCTGCCTGAGTACCGCTGTAACATTTTCCCAGACCGAGAATGCCACCCCCCCCCCCCCCCCCCCACCTTTTATCCCTCTGCCTCTATCCCGCCTGAAACATTGGAACCCTGGAACATTGAGCTGCCAGTTCTGCCCCTTCTGTAGCCAAGTTTTACTAATGGCTGTAATGTCATATTCCATGTGTCTATCCACACCTTTAGCTCATCTGCCTTCCCCACAATACTCCTGGCATTGAAATAGACACACCTCAAAAGGTTATTTCCACCACACTCAACCCTTCCATTTGTGATTTTGCTTGAACTAACCTGTCTTTTTACCCCTGCTCCACTATCTGCTCTGGCGCTCTGGTTCTCATCCCCCTGCAAATCTAGTTTAAACACTCCCCAATAACACTAGCAAACCTCCCTGCAAGTATATTGTGCATAATTTCAAAGTTTGTGCATGATAGAAAATTTGGAACTGTAGAAAACAGGAGGGCAGTACCAGACTTAAAGAGGGACATGCAAAACCAAAGAACAGTGCATGCTGGAAACCTGAAATACAAATACACGATGCTAGCCAAGTCAGGCAGCGTCTGTAGAGGAAGAAGCAGAGTTGGCATTTCGGAACTGTTATGTTTCATCAAGTCACTGACCTAAACTGTTAACTTCACAGATGCCTGACCGGCTGAGTCTAGCATTTTTGTTTTTATATTTCAGAGGAACACAGTCATTCTGATAAAATAGGCAGGAACATAGCAGATGAAAATTAGCAGAGGTATGAGACGATGCATTTTTGAATGAAGAATGAGAGGGCAGTATAAAAATAAATGATATCAATTTAAATGGAATGCAGGAATATACAGACCTGGGCATTCACATACAAATTTCTGGGCAGGTGGCAGGACAGGTTGAGAAGGCTATTTTTTATTAACGATGTGGAGTCCTTATGGTATTTTCAACTCTCAAGGAATGACCAGGAGTTACTTGTAATGATGAATTTCTCCCCCAAGTGCTGCCTCGAGCAACCTGGGAGATCGGTGATTTAAATGTTCAACTGGAGCGGAAACTTTGCCATTGCTCTCAAAGAAGCCTGCAGCTTGATGTGGGACTCTGGAATAGTGGGGAACCTTAGAAATCAGGTGGAGTCTTGAGTGCGGGTAGTGACTAGGGAATGGGAGGAGAGGAAGACTGGGGAATTGGGGTGACAATGAAATCGGAGTATGGGGTGAGAGGGAGACTGCTATGGCAGATTCTGGCAGGGCTGGGAGAGGGGAGCGGAGCATCGAAATGAGTGAGCAAGCGGGGGAGGGGCTGAGACATGAGCGGGCTGGGCAAATGGAGCGAGTGAGCAGGTGGGCTGGGGGGACTTCGGCTTTGAAGCGAGAAAGTACCATGGATTTGACAGACTGTGGAGAGCAAGTAGGCCTGGGGAGGGCGAGGGCCCGGGGAGGGTGAAATCCTGGTGGGCCCGGGGGGTGGGGAGGGTGAGGTCCTGGAAGGCCCACGGAAGGTGAGGTCGTGGTGGGCTGGGAGGAGTCAATGTCGTGGTGAGGATGTGGGAGAGAGAAACGAACAAAGTGTGTTTGTGTGTGGGAGCGAGAGTGAGATACTGACTGAGTGGCAGCACGGTGGCACAGTGGTTCACACTGCTGCCTCACAGCGCCAGGGACCGGGGTTCAATTCCAGTCTCAGGTCACTGTCTGTGCGGAGTTTGAACATTCTCCCCTTGTCTGCATGGCTTTCCTTCGGGTGCTCTGGTTTCCTCCCACAGTCTGAAAGACATGCTGGTTTGGTGCATTGACCATGCTAAATTCTCTCTGTGTACCCAAACAGGCGCCTGTGTGTGACAACCAGGGGATTTTCACAGTAACTTCATTGCAGTGTTAATGACGAATAAACTTAAACTTGATATGAAGGGTGAAGGCGAGAGACTGAGTGAGTGAGTGCGAGTGTGTGCAAGAGACTGAGTGATTGTGAGGCTGAGTGTGAGAGAGAGGGAGTATGAGTGTGAGTGATCGCGAGATACTAAGTGTGAGTGAGTGTGAAATACTGAGTGGGGTGAAGTTTCCTGTTCCGCCCACCATGAGAACCGGAGCGGACGAGAGGCTGACCATGGAAAAGTCCGTTGACCTCGGGCGGGATTTTCCAGTTTCGGGGCGAGCGCAGCCAGAAAGTCCCCCCCAGTGAGTGAGCTAGTGAGTGAGTGTGGATGAGTGCGGGAGAGTGAGTGAGCGTGGATGAGTGCGGGAGAGTGAGTGAGTGAGTGCGGGAGAGTGAGTGAGTGAGTGCGGGAGAGTGAGTGAGTGAGTGCGGGAGAGTGAGTGAGTGAGTGCGGGAGAGTGAGTGAGTGAGTGCGGGAGAGTGAGTGAGTGAGTGCGGGAGAGTGAGTGAGTGAGTGCGGGAGAGAGTGAGTGCGGGAGAGTGAGTGAGTGAGTGCGGGAGAGTGAGTGCGGGAGAGAGTGGGTGAACAAGTGAGTGAACGAGTGAGTGAGTGTGGGAGAGAGTGAGTGAGCGGGTGAGTGAGTGCAGGAGAGAGTGAGCGAGTGAGGGAGAGAGGGAGGGAGAGAGATATGACTTACTCTTTTTTAATTTAATTTATTGTTAGGACATTGCTGTACTTTTCCTCACCAATTCTTTTCCCTTAAAACCTCGACATGTTTTTGAAATTGAGTTTATTGCTGTGCCAGAGCTTTTCTGTGTGAAATTTGTTCCTGAACCCCCTGAGTGAGAAAAATATGCAAATCTCCCATCCCAGCTACACACCGCCCCCCCCCCCCCCCCCCCGACCCACCCCGGCCACCCCACCTCCCCCCCCCCCCCCCCGACCCACCCCGGCCATCCCACCCCCCCCCACCCGGCCACCCCACCCCACCCCCAACCACCCGAGCTACACCCCCCCCATCCCAGCCACCCCCGCCCCCTCCCCCCCTCCCCCCTTCCAACCCCAGCCACTCCCACCCCGGCCAGCCCCCCCTCCACCCTGGCCACCCCCACACATCACCATCACCACCCCAGCCACACCCCCCACACCGGCCAATGCACCCCCCCTGCCTGGCCACCCTGTCCCCACCTCCACGCCGACCACTCCCCCCCCCCGCCCCACCCCGGTCACCACCACCTCCCCCAGCCACCACCACCTCCCCACCCCTGACAAGAGAAAAGATTGGACTAGTCAGGTCTAACACGTTGCTAACCTTCATTATTAGATGGTATCATTGTCCTTGTTATAGCCATCTTTTTTCTGATTTTTGAGATGTGTCACAGACAAGGCTGGGATTTATTGCCATCCGTACCTACCCTGTGAAGGTGACAGTGGGCTTGCTTCTTTAATCATTCGTAGCAGTCAGATAAAACTAAATGACTTGCTCAGCCACTTCAGCAGCAGTTAAGCATGAACCACAGTGGCGGGGAACTGGTGTCACGGACTGAGCTGAATGGGTGAGAATAGGAAGTATGCTTTCCTCAAGAGCATAACTGAACCAGTTAGGTGTTTAAGACAATCTGCCAGTTTCATGGTCACTTCCACTTGTATCATTTTTTTTAATTTCTAGATTTTCTTAAAAATGGCCATTAAATTCTCAAAATGCCACAGTGAGATTTGAACTCACATTTGCCAGATTATTAATCTTCAGATGAAATCAAACAAGCTCGCCAGCTGTATCAAATTGCTACAGAGGTTCAAGGGAAAGGCCTAGCATCACTCTCAGGGCAATAAAGGCTGATCTTGTCAGAGATACTTATGTTCCAAAATGGTTAAAGACAAAACAAAGCAGATTAGATTTTTTCAACGCCTCAGTTATCTCCATGATTAATTTCTTTCAGTGTAGCCAACAGCCTTTTCAAAGCATATTTAATATTGTGAGCATATGGAACATAAAATGGCCACATTTTTGCTTAATGGCTGTAATTCCAATAGCCAGATTAATCCTTCTGTTTGAAAGGTTGTAAGTAAGCCATTACACATTTTTAAAGAATGTAAATCCATTACCTCACTAGTTGTGCAATTTCTTACTTTTATTTCATTAACACAGGAGTACTTTCAAGTTCCAGTGTGCCTCAGATGGATTTTCCAATCTTGTGAATTTTACTTTGAAATTATACCTCTTTTGAGGCATCTAAAAGCAAATTAATAACTGTGTCATTCCTTAAACTTCATGTACCTGGACCCTGGTACTAAACAGGAAATCAATCATTCGGGAATAAGATAAAGAACTTATTCGCGTGGGCACAGTAGTTTCCAGAGGTCGCTTTGACAGTGCAATTTGCCCAGAATCGGCAAAAGCAGTATAAAATGGAATTTCAAATCAAGTTTCAATGATTTTTTTGTACTAGTTTATAAACATAGTGCTGGAATCCAACCTGGCCAACAAAACTGACCTACATAGAGAGCAAATTAACACCATGGTATGTTTCCACTAATTCTTTTTTAGCTTACTTGGTGGATATGGGCATTACTCACAAGACTAGAATTTGTTATCCATCCCTAATTGCCCTTAAATTGAGTGGCTTACTATGTCATTTCAGAAGGTAGTTAACCATATTGCTGTGGATGGAAGTTATGTAGGACACATTAGGGAAGGATAGTAGATTTCCTTTCCTAAAGGACATTCGTGAACTAGATTTTTTTTCTTATTCATTCATGGGACATGCACATTGCTGGCTGGCAAGCATTTGTTGCCCAAATGCTAGGCAAATCGTAATTACCCTTGGGAAGGTAGTGGTGAGCTGCCTTCTTGAAACGCTGCAGTCCACTGGCTGTGAGGTGACCCACAACGCCATTAGGGAGGGAATTCCAGGATTTTGACCCAGCGACTGCGAAGGAACGGTGATATATTTCCAAGTCAAGATGGTGAGTGGCTTGGAGGGGAACTTGCAGGTGGTGATGTTCCCATGTATCTACTGCCCTTGTCCTTCTAGGTGGAAGTGGTCGTGGGTTTGGAAGCTGCTGATCTTTGGTGAATTTCTGTAGTGCATCTTGTAGTTAGTACACTACGGTCAAATGTGGCCTTGATGTCAAGGGCTGTCACTCTCACCTCACCTCACCTCTGGAAATCAGCTCTTTTGTCTGTGTTTGAACCAAGGCTGTAATGAGGTCAGGAGCTGAGTGACCCTGGTGAAATTTAAACTGGGTACTGAGCAGGTTATTACTGAGCGAGGACTGCTTGATAGCACCGTTGATGACTCTTCCATCGCTTCACTGATGATTGAGAGCAGACTGATGGGGCGGTAATTGGCCAGGTTGGATTTGTCCTGCTTTTTGTGAAGTGGACAATATGGCACTTGGTGTGAGTTAGAGTAAGAGCAGAAGAGTTTTGGATGATCATGTATCAGTTAGAGTAAAAAGTGATCCCTTAACCATTTCTGGGATTCTCCTAATTTTAGCGAGGAAGAATACCTAATGAATGGCAGGGCAATGTAGAAATATCAGATGAATCTGCTGCTTCTCCATTTTTAGCGCTGATGTGAAGGTTCTGATTCCTCCAAAAACAGAAAAAAGAACATTAGCAAAAAGTAAGAAAAATGAGGCCTTGATGAAGAGCTTTTATACTTCATAGGTATTTTAATTCAGATCATTTAGTGACTCTGAATCTCATGTCAATGCACAGAATCAGCAGAAGTGTGCATGGTACTCGTGAAATTGGTTTAACGTTGATTCAAAAGGAAGTTCCAGGGATGGTCGAATTATTTAAGTTAGGTCTCAGTCTATATTGGGTCTGACAAGGGGAGTCATTGGAGGAGTGGGAAATTTCTCAAAGGATTGTTGACGAGAGTTAGATCATGGCTGATTTGTACCTGAACTCCATTCACCAATTTCCTTGCTGAATAAAAATCTATGGATCTTGGTCTTGGAAGTTTCAACTCTGCCAGCAACTACAGCCTCATGGGGCCGGGAGTTCCAGATATTCAATACCCTTTGTATTAAAAATTGTCTCCTGAGCTCATGACTGAATGGCTTAGTTTTAATTTTAGAGTTGTCCTCACATTCTGGATATACCTGCCAAAGGAAAGAGCAAATCTATTTTATCAAATTGTTTTATCATTTTAAACACTTCAATTACATCGCTCTTCAATATTTTAAACTCAATGGAGTAAAACCCAATTTTATGAATCCTGTCTTCAAAATGTAAACCTTTGAACCTGATATGAATTGGGTGAAACTGCACTGCATCCTCTCCAAGGCCAGTATATCCTTTCTTTAGATGGACTCTGACCAAAGCTGAGGAAGGAAAAATAGATGTTACACATACTCAATTGTGTTTAAATAGCAAAGCTAAAACTGCAACAAAACCAGGAGTCTTAATAGACTTGATGCTAAACATGTCCAACATGAAACAGAGCAGCAATCAATAAAGCTAATACAATTCTTTCTATCTTACTTGACTCTGGGCTGAGCTTCTGACGCCACATCCTTTTAAGCATAAAGACTGCTTACTTCAACCTGCATAACAATCACCCATCCACACGCCTGCCTACTCTTGAAACCCTGATACATGATCATCCAAAACTCTTCTGCTCTTACTCTAACTCACACCAAGTGCCATATTGTCCACTTCACAAAAAGCAGGACAAATCCAACCTGGCCAATTACCGCCCCATCAGTCTGCTCTCAATCATCAGTGAAGCGATGGAAGAGTCATCAACGGTGCTATCAAGCAGTCCTCGCTCAGTAATAACCTGCTCAGTACCCAGTTTAAATTTCACCAGGGTCACTCAGCTCCTGACCTCATTACAGCCTTGGTTCAAACACAGACAAAAGAGCTGATTTCCAGAGGTGAGGTGAGGTGAGAGTGACAGCCCTTGACATCAAGGCCACATTTGACCGTAGTGTACTAACTACAAGATGCACTACAGAAATTCACCAAAGATCAGCAGCTTCCAAACCCACGACCACTTCCACCTAGAAGGACAAGGGCAGCAGATACATGGGAACATCACCACCTGCAAGTTCCCCTCCATGCCACTCACCATCTTGACATGGAAATATATCACCGTTCCTTCGCAGTCGCTGGGTCAAAATCCTGGAATTCCCTCCCTAATGGCGTTGTGGGTCACCTCACAGCCAGTGGACTGCAGTGTTTCAAGAACAGGAAATTTTAGCTACAAGTGAAGATTAACATAGAAACAGGAATGGGCCATTCGGCCCTTCGAGCCTGCTCCACCATTCACTTTGATCACGGCTGGTCATCAAATTCAATATCCTGATCCCCACTTCTGGATCCTCCTCACAGCTCACTCTCCCACCCAACTTTGTATCATCTGCAAATTTGGGGATAATACACTCAGTTCCCTCTTCCAAATCATTAATATATGTGAACAGTTGGGGTCCTAGCACAGATCCCTGCAGAACCCCACGAGTCACTGACTGCCAATCGGAAAAAGACCCATTATTACTCTTTGCTTCCTTGCTGCTAACCAGTTTTCTATCCATCTCAAGACATTACCTACAATCTCATGTGCTTTAACTTTACATGGTAGTCTGTTATGTGAGACCTTGTCAAAAGCCTTCTGAAAGTCCAAATAAACCACATCCACTGCTTCTCCTTGGTCAACTCTAACAGTTACATCCTCAAAGACTTTCAATAGATTCGTCAAGCAGGATTTCCCTTTTGTAAATCCATGCTGACTTTGTCTGATTATACCACTGCCTTCTAAATGCCGAGTTATGAAATCCTTGATAATAGACTCTAGCAACTAGAGTTCGACTCACCGGTCTATAGTTCCCTGTTTTCTCTCTAACTCCCTTTTTGAATAGCAGGCTTACATCAGCTAATGTAATTAGCTCCTTTAGATAAGCTAGAGTTGTTTTCTTTGGAAAATAGGACCTAAGGGCAGATTTAACTCAATTGTATAAAAGTATGAAGAGCCTAGATGGCGTCGATAGGTATTGTGGGAAAAGTCACCACTCGGAGATCAGACTTGAGATTCAACATGCAGTTTATTGAATCGAAGCTTTGGGAGGATCTCTGGGCAGAGTTCCTCAATCTGGCCTGGCAGCAAGTGCATTTATATCCGTTAAAACATCGCAAACATCAGCAGTTTTGCATCAAGCCGTAGGCAGTTACATACTTTGGCCAATTGTGCCCCTTGACAATAGTGAGTTATCAATAACTCCCAATCACATTTCGTTGAAAATACCTCACTATTCTAGGCCAATTTCAGGCCATCTGCCCCTGAGCGACCTAACTATTCTTGTCCTTTGCTGTCTGACTATTCCTGCTTGCTTTGCACTTTTACACTAAAAATGAGACATGGCTCACCCCAGCTTGTCACTAGTCAAGGCTCGAGTGTTTGTGGTTAACCACAGAGTGCAAAAGTTACATACACAACTTTTCTTGTCTTAAAAAGTTTTACATTCACAATGATGGCTTAAAAAGTTTTATAAGTCACAATAATGGCTTGAACAGTCTCAATTTTACTCCAACAATAGGAATGACCAATTTCTGTTTGCAGAAATAACCAGGGGGCATAAATTGGCAGAAGGATTCGAGAAAGTGGCAATACAATTTTGCCAACCAGAGTGTGATGGGATTCTGGAACTAACCACCTGGAAGCATAGTAGAGGCAACATCACATTTAAGAAAAATCTGGATATGCACTTTAAACGTCTTAACTTACAGGGCTCGAGACCAAGAGCTGGAAGGAGAGATTGGACTGGGTGACAATTTTCCCAATTGGCATGGCCAAGATGACCAAATGAGCTCTTTCCGCAGCAAAAATGTTTCTAAGTTTTCACATCCATTATGTCCTGTGACAGTTACATGAAAGTAACTGGAATGATCAACCATAATTGTGTATGAGGCATTATTTCCAGTTCAATACATGTAAAAATATTTAAAAACAAGATTTTGGCCTTCTAATTTAATTACACTTTAAAATGTGCTTAAATGAGTGAAATGAAAAGGTCAAAAGTCTATGATGACCTCAACTTCACTTTAATAACTTACCAATCTAATTTTAGAAATTTAGGATCAAACTACATCCAGTTCTTCATTTTTCTGTTTGTATATATATGCATACACACATCTCTCCACAATCTTCTAACAGTCATGATAATAAACTTATACTATTCATGGCACAGAGGAAATTGGCCTCAAAGAGTGAACTCAATATCCAGTATACTTGGTCCAGCCAGTTATCCAATATACTATACGAATACTGCTATACTCGACTATTCTAATTAAGTGGGAATATTATCAAAATGAGTGAATAAATATGCACGAATTAATAACCTCACAGTGATGAGAGGAGCAAAGTGTTAAAACTGCACATTTGAAAAGAGGCCAGTTAAGTCTTCATCACCACCATCCAATAATTTATTAACACATCCGGGTTGTAATCAAATGCTATTTTACATGTATTAAATGAGGTGTAAGATAATAATATCTTGTTTCCAAGGTGAATGGTGGTCGATTTAATGCTGCTTCTAAGTCTACGTGGCTGTGTTGTGTACGAGAGCTTGCGGTCGCCTGCCTTTACCTGCAGTCCTTGTGCTCCCGGATCCACGCCCGTGTCCAAGACAGCGATCAGAACCCCCCTGCCATCGTACTCCGGGTACCGGGCGAGGAAAGACGCGGCGCCCGTCTCCTTCTTCGGCAGCAAACCCTGGTAAGGGAAGGAGTCGTCCAGATGAAGAGCCATTACCCCCGCCCGCTGAAGCCCAATGTGCAGCTTGATCTCAGCTGCTCGCCTTCCCGCGCTGATCCTTCCAGCGAGCAGCAATCGCCAGGGATCACACACACCAAGAGGGAGTGAGTGAGGCACAGCACTGTGCGCTGGCAAGGTCAGGGGTAAACAGTATGTCAGGGTCAGAGGAACAGGACACCTACAGGACTTGCACCATATCCTGAGAGACACGTTTAGGGTTCAAATTTCTTTCAAGAGGAAGTTATTTCAAAAGAATAGGAACCTGAAAACATGTTATGCGACAAACTGATTTAAGAAATACAGAGTCAAACATCAATGGAAGTGTACTTTTAACCTATTTGCTTCACAATTTCTGAAACAAATACACTAACAGGAGCGAGATAATATTTGGCTTGTATTGTCTGGGAATGGTTGCATAGAAAATTGGTCATTCTGTATTTGTAAATTCCTCAAATCAATGTAGTTCCCGATGAGAATTTTAATACAAAGAGTTCCGGGGATCAATTCACACTCATGCCAACTGTACTGTTATATTGTTATATTACTCTAAAATGATTTAGGAACTATATTGTCAAATACCACATCACTCACTCTGCACTACAATCTGCACCATGGCAACAATAACATTGATTTGCAACACATTGGATGAAAGCTACTGCATTTGTCTAAAATAGCATGGTCATTTCGGACTTCTGGGCATCACAAGGCAGAACATTAATTTCAAATCGAGAGAAACCCTTTAATCCAAGCAATTTGTTACAAAAATCATGTGTTGCTATTCTTAAAACCTGAACTAATATGGATGGACGGTTGATTTATAAACCTGATGAGTGATTATTTAATCTCCAATAGATCAGTACCTTTTACAAATTTAATAGCAGGGACATGGAATCCACCCAATGGAGAACCAATGGGAGCTCCACATTACCTCTACACAGGAGGCTTGATACTATTCCGAAACCATCAGGGCTCCCACTGAAGTAAGGCCCACGTCGGGCAGAAATCCCATTCTTGAGGCTGGCAGCTTTGTAGTTGGGCAGCACCACGAGGAGAGCTGCCCACTCCCAGTAATGCACTGGGAATCAACAATTAATCCTCTGGAATCAGGTAAGTGGGGTTCCCTGGAAGGGGAATGCTGGTCATTGGAGATGGGGGGAGGGAGGTGTGGGATCACCAGCAAGGATGGCTCACTCTGAGGCCCCACCTTCCTGATTCCAGGTACCTCAGTAGGACACATAGTGCCTTTGAACGAGGGACCACCTCTCCACTTCAGAGAGCCGCAGGCAAACCCAACAAGATTTGGAGCTTTTAGGTGGGAAGGTAGCCTACAAGCATTCTGATTCAGGATTTAATAGAAGGGGGATGGGAATTCAGTGCACTTTCAACCTGACCTGAGAGCAAACATTCAGGCCATAATTTTTGGAAACTATGCAGAGGCTGCTGGGTGTGGATGTGGGCTGGGTGGATGGCTTGCCTCAGTGTTCCAGCACTGCGTTGACATTTTAAATGAAAACAATAACACCCCTCCAACCTTCACACTCCCCATGCCATTTACCCACCTCCCCTGGCTCCTTAGAGCATCTATGGAAAGCTATTTCCTCCATCCACTCTACATAGCCCTTTATAGCCCCTTTATGCCAACTCATAGCATTCCATTCCCCACCCACCATCCTTTTTCTTTACACTATGCCAATCCATCCAGTATCTCCCATCGAAAGACCTCAGGACTTGTGTTAAGATGAGATCAAATAAAGTTCTGATGTGTCTACTGAAGAATTCACGATTTGAAAAGAAAATGCTGATTTTAAAAAACATTTAATTTCCTTTAATTACTTATAAAATCAAGTTTTCCTGGTCCCACTTCAAAGAGGTGATAACTACTCAGGACTGTCAAATGACTGAAATGGCAGACACTCCACTGTGATAATGGAAGTTTATTAAATCATTCATGCAGCACTAATCCAGTAATGATAATCCTCAGGCTTAAGTCAAGATAGTGATATAGCAGGCACTGATTTTTTTTTAACACTCCAGTTTTATTCACAAATAAAGGATGGGAGTTTTAAATACCTCAACAGCTCCTTTGGACAGTTGGTTTTGACAGTTCAAATCTGCTTGATAGTTCCAATGAGTTTGTTTTTTGCATATATTCATACCTACTTTTAACAACACAAAAGGACACCTGACCACCAAGGTGTCCTGTGACCATAACCAAAAGAATGTCCTCCCTATCCAAGCAACTCGACAAAGCTTAGACTTGCTCCTATCAGATCTGCCTGCTATTTTTCTCTCTTGGCTAACAAAAATCAGACATGACTGGAGACAGCTGTTGTTTAATATGGGCAGCAGCCTCAGTGAGCCACAGATGTGCAACTTGGTATCCACCCCCAAAACTCCCCCACCCCCGCCTGCCGCCCCCCCCCCCCCCCCCCGCCGCCCCCC
The DNA here is from genome assembly GCF_964213995.1 of Mustelus asterias. NCBI lineage: Eukaryota > Metazoa > Chordata > Chondrichthyes > Carcharhiniformes > Triakidae > Mustelus > Mustelus asterias. The sequence continues at coordinate 69,542 of NW_027590757.1, forward strand.
ACCCTCCTCACCACCTTGCAGAAATGGTAGGTGCTGTGCTTGGGGATAGGACTTTAATTGTATCACAGTCCTTTTCCATGATTTCTGTACCCGCAATGTCCCTTTCACTCATGAATACTGACACAAAGTATTTATTTAGAACCTTACCTACATCCTCCGGCTCCACACACAAATTACCACTGTGGTCTTTAATGGGCCCTGTTCTTTCCATAGTTATCCTTTTACTATGAATGTACTTGTAAAACAACTTATGATTTTCCTTTATTTTATCTGCCAGTATCCTTTCATGTCCCCTTTTTGTTCTCCCAACTTCCTTTTTAAGTTCCCTCTTCCACATTCTATACCCGAGGGCTTCTGCTGTTTTGAGACCTTGATATCTACCAAAAGCCTCTTTTTCTCTTCATCCAATGCTGTATTATGTCCCTCGATATCCAGGACTCACTGGATTTATTGGTCCCACTGTTTTTCTTTCTAAGAACATATTGGCCCTATATGCTCCCTGTTTCCTTCTTGAATGCGTCCCACCTTTCTGTCACAGATTTACTTAAAAGTGTCTGCTACTACTCCACTATGCTCAAATCATATCTGATCTTATTAAAATTGGCCTTTCTCCAGTTTAGAACTTAGATTTCAGGCCCATCTTTGTCCTTTTCCATAACAATCTTGAATCTAACAGAATTATTATCGATGTCTGCAAAATATCCTCCTACTGATACTTCAACCACTTACATAAATTGAAGTCCAGCATCGTCCCATCTCTTGTAGGATCTTCTACATACTGGCTTAAAAGGTTTTCCTGGGTGCACTTTCAAAATTCCGCTCCCTCTAAATCTTTCACACTATGACTACCCCAGTTAACGTTGGTGAAGTTGAAATCCGTCACTATCACTCCCTATTATTTTTACACTTCTCTGAAATTTGCCAACATATCTGCTTTTCTATTTCTCTCAGACTATTAGGGGGCCTATGGAACATTCCCAGCAATCTGATTGCTTCTTATTGATTTTTAAGTTCTACACATATGGCTTCATTTGAAGACACTAACTCTTTACTGCTGTAACTGATTTCCTTATCAAAATTGTGACACCCCCTCCTTTTTCACCTCCTTCACTGCTCGCCTGAAGATCCGATATAGAATCTTGAGTTGTCAATCCTACCTCTGTTTTAGTGACATTATACCCCCATGTTTAATTTATATGCCCTTAACTCATCTGTCTTGTTGTCAGACTTCTTGCATTAAGATACCATCAAATCTTGCCAAACTCCCTTGTTCCTTAAATGGTCGATAATTTCTATGCCTTCCTGATTCACTTGCTGTCTCTTCTAATTTTGGAGGTACACCTCCAAAAGGCTGAACCTTCTCTCTCGATCGTACCCCCATGCCAAATTAGTTTAAACCCTCCCCAATGGTATCAGCAAACCTCTCTGCGAGGACGCTGGTCCCATTTTGGTTCAGGTTCCCTTACCCTTAACCCACCCCACTCCTTGCACAACCGTCCTTCCACATAGTCCCTTAGTGTTTGCCCTTCCCCCACCCCTTGCATAATCCTCCTTCCACATTGCTCCCTGGTGTAAAATGCTTTTTGACCAAAGTGAACAATATTCCTTAAAATCAATAATAATATTTACATTATCAGAATTAAATATTTTACAATCATAATCACTTATTTGAATCAATCACTGCATCCCATAAGTGGAAATTGTTTCTTGCCAGCTTATTTTCAAGTCATTTAACTGAATGTTGCTAATTCTGTCAGTGCCTTAATGTGTACTGATTTAAAAAAATCTCACTACTCTTATTATCCCACATCAGGCAGCAACTTCACAACTGACAGAAGACTTTTATCCCAATACTTAGGCTGCAATCAATGACTAAAGAAGAAACAAACAGCAATGGTCGGCTTACTTATATTACTTAAAACAAAATGTGCTGCAAACATAGTGACAAAGAAAAAGCATGTAATAATTGGAAATTGTTGGGCCACTCAGAAGAGGAAAAATGTTTTGTGAATAATTTTAAACATAAGAACAGGAGCCCATTCAGTTTCTTGAGCCTGCTCTGTCATTCCAGTAGGTCTTGGTTCTTCCATTTCTTCATTCCATCTTCTCACCTTGGTTCTGTAACTTTTATAATTTTGCCTAACAGAGATCTACAAATCACAGTTTCAGAATTTTAATTGACCTAGTCTCAACAGCTTTTTGTGGAAAAAATTAAAGCTTTCTGATACCATGTTTGAATGATCTCGCTCTGATTTTAAGATTATGCAGCATTGTTCTGGATTCTCCCATCAGAGGAGTTGATGGGGGAATCCAGAACAGGGAATCCTACCGATTTATTTGATTATTTAAATATACTTGGTCCTCTTAAACACCCAAATTGGATCAGCCCTTAATCTTCTATAGTCAAGGACATACAATCTTAACTTTTGCAATCCATGTTCATATTTTAATCCTTTTCAATCCTAAACAATTTGGGTGAATCTGCATTGCATTCCATCCAAGGCCAATATTTCCTTCTTGAGGGCCTTTCAGCCCAGGTCTTAAAGCAGTGCCTGATTGTGACAAATTGTGTCTGACCAGAGCTCTGCCATCCATTTGTATTGCAACCCTCTTAAAAGTAAGGGCCGACATTTTATCAGGCCTTTGAATTCTTTTGTACCCGTGCTCCAGGTTTTCATTGTTTCTTAAATTGGACATGTAAACATTTCTGCTCATCTACAGTTTCTAGTTTTTTGCCTCTTAGCAAGTACAACAATATTTCTTAGGTCGAGAGTAGAAGTGCCACCAGCCACAATTTTTTTCACTAAACGTATCAATGTATTCTTGCAATTTTCTGCTCCTATTTACATAATCTAATGTTCCATCTAACTCAGTACTGCCAGCAAATCTACATTTTCAGTTCCAATTGAAAATCTGAGGCCCCAGCACAAATCCCCCACCATGGACTGGATTTTACAGTGGGGGGAGGGTGTTTAGTTCATCACTCTGGAAGTTGTTCCCTGCAAATCTACCAACTTTAAACCAGGCTTGTTCCACAGCCACAACTCACTCTGAGCATCCTCAACAAGATGAGAGTGGGACTTCCGCTCCTCAGTAGAAATAAGTTGCCTCCATGAGAGCTTCCGCTGCAGTCCAATCTTGGCCGACAGCTCTAGTGCTGAGTGCTCAGTAGTGAGTGCTGCTGGGACTGCAAAATAGGGTGATGTGTGTAACTCTTTATTCAGAGTGTGTGATGGATGAGCATATTATTGGCGGGGTCGTAAAATCCAGCCCCTCTGATCACATCCTCCCAATCAGAATACATAGCCGTTATCCCTATCCCTGTCTCCTACTCCCAACAAACTCCCTATTCAAGCCAATAAATTGTTACCAATCCATGCTTTCTCAGTTTTGTTAATGATTTTTTTATGAGGATCTTGTTGCAAACTTTTGAAATAAATAAAATCCACTGGTATTCTATTATTACATTTGTTACTGTCTTGTTTTTATGACGCAGGATGACTGATACTAATTTTATTAATAACATTTTCAGAACATGAACACAATTACAAGGCATTTACAGCCTTGTTGCAACCTTCCCTCACATATGTTACCTGATCTGTAGAGTGTACCATATTGTACCTAATACTCGAGTCCACAACCATAATCCACATATTATCATAATATTTCCTTTTTATAAACCAGAAGCACTTCTGGCGAGTCTCTGTTAAAACAAAATAGATTGTGAGTACTGCCGACTCGTGTACACAGAATCTCTTATTTACTCTTTCACACTGTTTTGATCAGTCTGTTAGATCTTTTATTCATCGCAATATCTCTGTGGTTTTTACACAATTCTTTCACTGGATGTTCTGAGGTATTGTTCAGGAGTCTCAGGCTTTGTCTGGTTATCTATTGCTTCACCGGTGGATTCTGCTTCTTGATCTTTCGCTACACTTACTGGTTCAGAGCAGGGTCACATTTCTTTTGTTGTCCATAGGAATTTCCAGTTTCTCCTATACTGCTGTCCATTTGGAGTCTCCGCTGTGCAAGACCTTGGTCTGTGATTCCTGTGACAACGGCAGGATTCCAGATCCCTTCCTGCAGAATCCTCAGTGTCTCTCCCATGTTCAATTCAATAGGTAGAGGTCTCTTTTGTCTACCTTTGCCTTCTTCAACAGATGTTTTAAGGTCTGCATGATATGTTCCACCATTTCATTGGAGTGTAGATATTTGGAACTTGATGTATTGTGCCAAAACTCTGAATCCTGTGCAAATTTGCAAAACTCAGTGCCTGAGAATTGTGCACTGTTATATGAGATGAGCACTTCAGGTATGCCATGGTGAGCAAAAAAAAAAGTGATGTTCTTACTATCCTCTTAACAGCATAAATTAAAAACTCAGTAATACTCAACAGCTAGTAGGGACTCAACTGTTGTCAAATGTGAACAGGTCCATTCCAATTTTCAGCCACGGTCTTTCTCGAACAGTGTTTGGTTGAAGTGGTTCTTTTTGTTGTCATTTAGCGTACTTTTGGCACACGGCACAAGGGTTCACCATTTCCCCAATTTGTGTTCCCATTCCAGGCCAATACATTACATGTTGAGTTCTTTTCTTGCATGTTTCTATGCTGAGGTAACTTTCATGTATGTGTTGCACCATTTCTTTCCTCAGTGTGACAGGAATTACTATCTTTTCTGCTACATGAAGTTCCTCGCAAAAGTTCTTGTACAGAAGAAGAGGCTCTTTTCTGGCTTGTGAGTCAGCCAATTTGTACAAGTCACTGCCATCTTCAAAGGGTGGCGTAATTCTTGGTCGCTTCCCTGATCTCATCCAGTTTGGTTATAGTCGCAGGTAAGTGTTTTGTCAGCTTGTGAACATGCGCTTCCGTTTCTTTGTCCTTTTCTTCCGTGATGGATAGATATGCATGTGACAGGTTGTCTGCGATGTACATTTCTTTGCCTGGTTTGTATTTAAATCAGACCTGGTGCTTCTGCAGATGCAGCATTAACCTTTGGATTCTTGCTTCAGTTCAGGAGCCTTTAAGTATAGTTTTCAAAGGCCTGTGATCAGACTCTACCTCCAGGTCTTTGTCATGGATAAACTGGTGGAAACGTTCCGAGCCAAACACAATTGCTCGTATTTATTTCTCTATTTGGGCATAATGTTGTTGTTTCAGTCATTGCCTTTGAAGCATACCACCACTTCTGTCTTATTTTGCAAGAGGGCAGCTCCCAGAACATTTTCAATCAGCCTGTCAAGATATCCTCTGATATCTTGACTGGTTGATTGACATTGTAATATTTTAACACTGGTATCTGGGTCAGTGTTTTCTTTAGACTGATCAAAGCTTCTTGGTGACATTGTTCCCCATGCCACTCCACATAATTTTGTGGAAACTCTGTGAGGTGCTGTCAGGTCTGACATTTATGGAATGTATTTCCCAAGACAGATCAACATGTCTAAAAACCTCTCCAAGTCTTTCTTACATGTTGTGGGTGGGAACTTCACGACTGCTTCAATTTTGCTCTGGTTTCAGTTCCTAACTTGTTAGCACATGTCCCAAGGGAGCTATTTCACACTTTTGCTTCTTCCACTTGAAGTTCCTTTCTCTTGCTCTTCTCAGCTCCACCTCATTCTGTGGTTATGTTCTTCTTGTATAGCTCCCCAGACCAGCACATTTGTCAGTGTAGGTTTCTACACACTCTAACCCTTCAAACAGCTGCTTCACTGTCCCATGGAACATCTCAGGAGCTGAATTAACACCAAAAGGTAAACATTAAAATCTGTAGCCTGTATGGGTGTATTGAACATACAGAGAAAGGAACTGCGTTCATCCAGCCAGAACCCTGAACTTGCATCCAAGACTGAACAGTATTTAGCATCAGCAAGCTTAAACATGATCTCTTCTACTGTGGGCAACTGATAATGCTCTCTTTCTACTGCCCAATTTAGGTCTCTGGGATCCAGACAGACCTGCTGAATCCCAACAAGTGGGTTACCCACTTCGTTGGTTCTTCAATTTTCTTTACGATGGGAAGCTTCTCCATTCTGTCCAACTCTCAGCATTACTGGTACTTTCCTGAGGGGATGTATTTTGGGTATCACGGTTTAATCAACCGTGATGGTGTGTTCTCCCTTTAGGCAACCAATCGCCTTGAACACACTTTGAACTTACTCAGGGGTGTCAGCAGACGTGGCAGTCATTATTCTCTTGATTGGCTTCAGATTTTCACCAGCTTTGATTCGAAGAATAATTTTTTACTAATCATAGAAACCCGACAGTACAGAAAGAGGCCATTCAGCCCATCGAGTCTGCACCGACCACAATCCCACCCAGGCCCTACCCCCATATCCCTACATATTTACCCACTAATCCCTCTAACCTACGCATCTCAGGACGCTAAGGGCAATTTTGAGCATGGCCAATCAACCTAACCCGCACATCTTTGGACTGTGGGAGGAAACCGGAGCACCTGGAGGAAACCCACGCAGACACGAGGAGAATGTGCAAACTCCACACGGACAGTGACCCAAGCCGGGAATCGAACCCAGGTCCCTGGAGCTGTGAAGCAGCAGTGCTAACTACTGTGCTACCGTGCCGCCCTGTAAATGCCGTCCTACTATAAATGGGAGTGCTTGTGACTATTTTGTGTAGTTCACTTGAAGTGTGCATTCGCCTTCTGCAGCAACTTTTGCACCTGTGTAGGTAGACTTCACTTTTGTTTTAGTTAGCTTTTTTTTTACTTATCTTACAATGAAAGCTTATGGTAATGGTATTTGCTTGTGCACCTGTGTCAAGCTTGAAATTCACCATCCTGTTGGGAGTCATACAGTATAGAAGGGGCCCTTCAGCCCATCAACTTTGCATCAGCGAAACTACACTAAATCTACACTAATCCCACTTTCCAGGGCTTGGCCCATAGCCTTGAATGTTATGACGTTTCAAGTGCTCATCCACATACTTTTTAAAGGTTATGAAGTTTCCCACCTCTCCTACCCTCCTACGCTGTGCATTCCAAACTCCCACCACCCTCTGAGTGAAAAAGCTTTTCGCAAATTTCCTCTAAATCTCCTGCCCACACATTAAAATTATGCCCCTTTGTTATTGACCCTTCAACTATGAGGAGCAGCTGCTTCTATGTTAAATTTTTGACAATTTTTAAACCAACCTTCCATTTGTCTATAGAATTTGCTGTTACTGAACCAAAGGTTCAGTTTCAGTGTCTGTGACATCAGTTGCACTCGAGTGCACTTTCTTTGAGTTACACATCTTCGCAGAGTGATTTCGTTTATCACAGTTCTTGCACTGCTTTCCGTAGGCTGGACAACTATGTACATAATGGTCTGTTCCACATCAACTCCATTTAAATGTTTTAATCTCAGACGAGTGATTGTTCAAGCTCTCCAAATTCACAGGATTTAGCTCGTCTTCTCAACTCCGTTACGTACTGCCTTGCATGCACACAAAAAAATTGTATCTTTCACATATGATGTTTTTCTTAGGACTTCAGTAAGCTTTAAATTTTTCCATTACTTCTTTCAAGTAATTTCATTTTCTATTACTTTCAAATGTGAATGTGTTATAAACTTCTAGGGCTTCTTCCCTACTACATGAAGAAAGGAAAAAAACTGTACCTGCGAGTGTTCCATATTACTGCCTGTCGCTGTGAGGTACAGGTCGAAGCGCTGCTAGAATCTCCTCCAGTTGTCGGCAAGATTACCCTCCAAACTGAGCTCTGTCTGTCTTTTCAGAGCGTCCATTTTGTCTTTAGTTCACTTCCAACACCATGGGGCGATTTTCCCAAAAGAAAACTACATGCCCGACGGGCGTAAAAACGGGAGATTTTCCCATCTGTTTTTTGGGCAAAGTTAGTTGTTTGAATTTCCAGCACTCCATGCTTCACAGAGTCTGCCTGGGGCGGGGGATTGCGGCCCGGTAGGGAGATTGGCACATGCGCACTGCCCCCCAAACTGCCAGCCTCCCATTAGCTTCCAGAACACCCCCAATAGCCAGCCCCGACACCTCCTCCCCAATGACCAGCCCTGATCGCACCCCCCCCCCCCCACCCCCCCAAGGCCAGCCCTGATCATCCCCCTCTCACCCCACTGATCGCAGAGCAGCGGTTCTCCCCACCTCCCCCGCCACTGCCCCCGCCCCCGATCGGTCTGCCTGCAGTCTGGATCCGCCCCGAGCTTTAATCCCCGCTGATGGGAACATCCCCCGGCAGAGTCGGAAACATTAGCACGCCCAGACAATGCCGTCACGGGCTCACTAATGCGATTCAAATGTCAATTTCAATAGGGTAATCAGCTTCGCACCGTATCCTGGCGTGAGACTGATTGTGCCATACAAAACAGTCTTGGAAAGTCGTGACTGGCATCTTCTCGCCGGTTTTTCCCATCACACTGCGCTACTCGAGCAGCATAGCGGGCCGGGTAAATTACACCCCCCGTCTTGTTTTTATGATGCAGGATGACCGACATCATTGCTGTAAACTAACTATGAATAGCACATTTTCAAAACATGAACACACAACTGCAAGGCATCTGACGCCTTGTTACAACTTTTCTTACATGTACTATCTGACCTTCAAACCACAGGTCAGGGAACCCTGTGAAGCAGAGTGTACCATATTGTACCTAATATTAGAGTCCACGACAACAATCACTCAATTATCATGACAGTTACCTTCTCAAAAATGTGCGAGGTTTGTTCAACATTTGCAGTTCCATGCTGGCCCTTCCTGATCAGATCGATATTTGTCCAGATGTTCTGTCATCTTTCCCCATTAACTGATGGGGATGGCACAGCGGTTAGCATTGTTGCTTCGCAGAGCCAAGGACCCGGGTTCAATTCCGGCCTCCACACTCTGTGTGGAGTTTGCACATTCTCCTCGTGTCTGTGTGGGTTTCCTCCGGGTGCTCCAGTTTCTTCCCACAGTCCAAAGATGTGCAGATGAGGTGGATTGGCCATGCTAAATTGACTCTTAGTGTCAGGGGGACTAGCAGGGTAAATACGTGGGGTTACGGGAATAGGTCCTGGGTGGGATTGTGGTCGGTGCAGACTCGACTGTCGGGATTCTGTTCATTCTATTTTAGTAGCTTCTCTAAAACAGCGTTAGGCTGATGACCTATAATTTCCTAGTTTAACTCTCCTAAATAATGGAGTGAAATTGGAAGTTTTCCAATCTAAGGGGTCAGTTCATGAATCAAGATGGTTTTGGACTATCGTGAATCATGACTAATGTATCAACAATTATGCCACCTCTTCAAATCTTAATAGCAATCAATGGTTGGGAGACAGATTCACCGATATATAGACTTGACCACAGTAAAAAATCTTTCAATTCCTTTTAGAACAATTGGAGCATACAATAGCTTGTATATTAATTGTATTTCACTGTATACATTAACTGGGGAATTCATTTGTGCCTCTATAGAAAGAAACAGACGGAAACTGTGGTTTTTGGCTGAGGAGGTAACTGTACAACTTATATCTCTGTAAATTAATGCTTATAAAAGATTGGCTTCAGTTCTATCCTTCACCTGGTCTTCTGGATTATAACTTGTTCTATTGGTCAATAAGTGGGAAAAATACCTCTTGACATCTAAACTACTTCTTACCCAAATAATATTTATGTGATCTGGTCCTCCAAAGTCTACCAACCTCAAATTATTGTTCATATGGGCCAAGACTAATACTGTCATTATTTTAAAGATCTCCTCAAAGATCATGCGTTCTAAAATTAAAAGCTCTCTACCATTACTCTAAGGTCCTTTAAATTACATGTTAATCTCGCTATATCTTTTATAATGCTATTTTACCTACCATTTGAAAATATGAATTACCGTTCTTTCATTGTCACGAGATCCAAATCCTCGAAACTTCCTGTTCCTACTTAATAGCACCGAGGAGTCCCTTTACTACAGGGACTGCAACAGTTCAGGAAGAACACCCATCACCACTTTCTCAGAACGAGGGATGGCAGTAAATGTCACCTTTGCTATCGGCCATGCCATATTCTAAAGTTGGGCCAAATAGCCTGTTTCAGTGTTGTAATTTATATGTGATTACATTAAGTCTTTATGATTATGCAACAGTGTGATTACCAAGAATTAGAAATAGAAGTTATCTTCCTGTGGCCAATTTATAAGTTAATTCAAAACTGCTTCTTAATCAGCACATAATTGTAAATGTTTACCAGGCTAGTGTTTGCTGTTAAAAAGCAACGTTAAGAGTAACAACTGTAATATTCATAGAAGTTCACTCTTAAAAGTGCATATTTCTAGCAAAGTATAAAAGCAGACCTTTACAGATTTTTCTACAATACATTTTCCTGAGAAATTAAATTCAAGCATAAAATAATTCAACTTTCATGTCTTACAAGTGGATTTTATACAGATGTATCAGACAGTGGACACTTTCATTAAAAGCAATATTTCATTGAAAGTACATTTGTTTTTAATAATATGCTTCAGCATCTCCTTCACATTATGGGGGCAATCACTGCTCCTTTCTCCGGAATGCAATTTTTAAGCTACCTGTAAATGGGAAAACAGCATGCCCAATAATTTGAAGTCGAAGTATGTTCAAATATGAAAATAGGAATGGTGCGCTGCTGCAAGACTCTGGTTGCAAATTTTAACTTAAGTTGGGAGTATGCTCTGACAATGCTCTCCCTATTTACATCATGCAGTGCAGACTAACCAAAAACGTATTGGTAACACCTACACAAAAGGGACCAAATATTATTTTTATTTTACTACTGTGGAGCCAGGAACATCAGGACCCAGCCTGAAACGAACGGGATAGCTTTCAAAGACCCCAGTAATTCCGCACATGAGTGTCATTTGAACAAATGTTGCACACCATGTGCCACCGACCGTTCCAGCTCTGAAAGGAGACAGTGCAACACCTGTGCCACTTGTTGCAGGATCTGGTACCTTGGGGCAGGGTGGACATCCACTCTCGGTGGCTGTCAAATTGACAGCCGCTTTAAACTGTTGTGCCACGGGCTCCTTCCAGACTCCCAGCGGAATTGTATGTAGCATTTCACCATCAGCTCTCCATACCTGTGTCAATGAGGTCATGAATGCCCTTATGCCCGGGTTGGCCAATATGTCAAATTTCACCTGGATCAGGCTCAGCGGGAACCCTGGGCTGCAGGATTCGTGGCCATTGCAGGCATGCCCAATATGCAGGGGGCTATAGACTGCACCCACGTTGCCCTCAAGGCCCTGGTCAGGAATCCACGACGATTCATCAATAGGTGTCTGGGATGTACCCATGACACCCTCTTCATCCCGCTGCCCCTCAGGTGCCCCGGTGTCAGGAAGGGGGGAGTCAGAAGGTGTAGCAACAGCCACAGTCTCGTGGCTGGAAGGCTCCGGAATAGGCTCCAGCCCTTCCTCCTCCCTTGGGGTTCCTGTGGGCCCCTGGGTCACTCCATGGGATAATGGTGCTTCTGCAGTGAGCTCCAGAAGCTCTGGCATCACTTGGCCCTACCAGACCTGGAGTCCACCTACGTTCTGCCCATGGTGGTCGAGCTCTCTGTGATGGCCACCTGAGTCGAGGGCCCACCTGTCAATGGCTGCAGCAAGTGCCCTCTGAGAGTGGGCCATGCTCTGCAATCCCTCAGCCATGACCCTCTGTGACTGGGCCACATTCCCAAGGGCAGCTGCCATTGCCCTCTGTGTCTCAGCGCTGTCCCGCTGGGTCTTGTGCAAGCTCTCGAACCTCTCAGCCATGGGCCGCAGAACCTCGAGAAGCCTATTGAATCCCTCAGCTGTGGCCCTCTGGGAATCTGTTGTGACTCGGCCATCACTTGGAGCCTGCCACTCATGGTGAGGAATCCCTGCCCTTGGCTTTCCACCGCGGATGCAACCCTTGCAGCGTTGGCCTGGGAACCACGCAAGACAGGCAATAGCTAGTCCGTCTGAAAGCTTTGAGATTCCTCCCAACAGCCTCGCAGTCCATCCAGTGTGGCTGTCAGCGCCTCCTGCATTCCCTGGCTCTGTTGCTGCATCTCCAGCAGCTGAGAGAGAAGCCTGGGGCCAGCTGAGTCCTCACTTCCAGCAGGCCCCCACATGCCAGAGGTCTTGAACGTTCCCTCTTTCACCCCATTTACCTTATCAGATGTGTCGTGCTCACCAGAGAGTGACCCAGAAACTTCAACACTAACTGGACCCACCGATGTGAGAGTATCTGGAATCGTGAGTTGTGAAGTGGAAGCTACACCAAAAAGGTGCCACCCTCGGAGGTCCCTTCACCCGCTTCCTCCAAGGAGTCTTTGGAGCTGTCAGTCTCAGGATGGGCTGGAGCTGTAGTAGGGGCCTCAATTCCAGATGGCTCTGCAGCATCCGGATCTGCTCCTGCAATACTGTACACAAGGTAAGTGCAAGGGAAGGAGAGGAATCTGGGATTCAAAAAACTTGATTCACATTTCTCCATTGAACGGAGAACAAAGCATAAAGAAAATTACAGCATAGAAACAAGCCCTTTGGCCCTCCAAGCCTGCAGCGACCATGTTGCCATCTGAATTGTAACTCCCAACCCTCCCGGGGACCATATGCCTCTATACCCATCCCATTCAAGTATTTGTCAAACTTCTTTCAAAATTTCTTAAAGGTCACGATCATATCTGCTTCCACGACCTCTCCCGGCAGCGAGTCCCAGGCACCCACCTCCCTCTGTGTAAATAAAAATACTTCATGCAGCTCCTTTAAATCTTGCCCCTTGCACCCAAAACCTATGCCCCCTATAATTGACTTAAATTGAATGGAAGATTGACAGGTGTTCACTTCTCGACTCCAGCCCGTCCATGCTGACACTGGCAACTCGGATGTCCTCCTCTCTGGATAGCACCAGCACGCACTCCTCGAAGGAGGTGAGGACCCGGTGATGAGGATCACCACTCCCTGTCCGCCCTTTCATGAGTGTTATGGGCATTCTTCTCCTGTGGAGATAGGAGCCATGAAATAAATGATGGTGTGACTCCTGCAGAGTATCAAGTGGTGGTCCTCAGAGGGCAAGCGCAGTGGTACTCTTATGAGTGGGGGGAGGGAGGAGATGCTTTGGGGTCAGGGGCTGGAAGCATGCAGGGTGCTGGGGATAGGAGGATCTGGGGGCGATTTGGGGAAAGATGTTAGATGGGGTTAACCACTCACCCTTGCTGCCCGGATGAGGTCATTGACCTTTTTGTGACACTGCTTCGCAGTTCTGGGGGCCAGTGCCATGGCACAGAGGCAGAAACTGCCTCCCAGGCTGCTTTGCCGTCAGCTCCCCTGGGTTTGCGTCCTGCTGGGGGGAAGAGTGCGCCCTGCCTTGCCACTGCAGCATTCAGCAACCTGCTGAGGTCGCCCTCAGTGAATTTGGGCGCTGACTTTGCCACTTGTTCCTGCACTGTCTGCCTGCCTGTCCATCCTTGGGGTTTTTTGGAGCCTTGTTAGGGCAGATCAGCTGCAGACAGTTTGGGAGAGTATTCCAGCAAGTTAAATTCAGTTTGCTTGTTAGCTTGATGGGAAAGCAAGTGAGCACTTGCAGGTGTGCTGATGTGCGTGTTGGTCTGTGCCTCTATGATGAGAGGGAGGTGGCATACAGTGATCGGAGTCATGGGGATCATGGGGAGATGGGGGCCTTGTGCAGGAGGGTCCAAGGTTGGGGGGGGGGTGGGAGGAGTCGCTGCCACTCTGTCTGCGATCACTGGGGGGATGGGCGTGATCTGTCTGGGTGGCGGGCAGTAAGGGGGTCAGTAATGTTGGGGGGGGTTCCAATGTCCGTGTGGGCCGGGGGAGGCATTATCCGGCCCGGGAGGGATCTGGCAGGGGAGCAGCATTATTTGTTTTTTGTGCGTGCGCAGTTGGAGACTCTGATTGAAGCTGCAGGGTTTTGGGCATGTTAATCCCTGCCCACAGGCTTCTGCAACGAGGATTGGACGCGAACAACGAGCTCAAAAGACAGATCTGAAATTCTCCATGTTTCAAGTCCGCCCAGCACTTGCACAAAAAATGGTAAAATACCGCCCAATATTTATCAGACTCTACTATTGTACTTAATTAAATTATAAAACTATCACTCTTTTTACAGGACTCTTCAGTAAATAGTCTTAAATCTCTGAGTAAACAGTGTGCTGCACCCTATCCAAAGATCCCTATTACTACATTTAAACTATTTGTCTGAAAAGACTGGTAATACCTGTTCAATAAGGCTGTTCCTCCGTCTTTTTGGCTGATGTTTCAGGATCTGCAGTTTGTCCATTTGGGCTTCCCCTCTCGTCTCGGGCTGGTTCTGGACTTTGGGTCATCTCAGCGGGTGATCTGGTGGGTCTGGTCAGTCCGATGGTACGTGTCACGAGATACAAGGAGCTGGAGATGCTGTGCTGCTTGGCTGTCAGTCGAAGGTGCTCTCTGGAGATGCTGTTGAAGAAAGTGCAAAAGGTGGAGGGAGAACTGGGGCTCCAGGTTGTTCCTGACGGGGTGATTTTACCCGTTGTGCCCGTTTTTGGACGCGGTACAGTGGGGGGTAAAGTGATTAGTGCGATTGCCACCAGTTTGCGCGCCCGGTGCCATTTTACGAGCGCCGGATTTCCGGCGCGGTCAACCTCTCGCCAGAAATGGAGGAGAAGCAAGTTAATGTATTTAAATTTATTTAAATGCTGTTCAACATCTGCTTATTGAGTCCAGTGCTCAATCGTCCGGGTTCTACTGCCATTATGACCTCGCCAGGAAAGGTTCGTGTCGGCGAGGAATAGACATGCTCCCCATGAAAGGGGAGCAGTCAACTTCGCCTCGCCATTGGAACTGGAGGCCACAGAGCTCCCCAGGGAGGCCAAGGGCAAGGGGATGTGCCCCTTGAGCAGTGCCACCCTGGCCCTGGGCAATGCTAATCTGGCAAAGTGAATAAGAATAAGGAACCTTGGTTCTCGAGGGATATTGGAACTCTGATAAAGAAGAGAGAGATGTATGACATGTAAAGGCAATAGGGAGCAAATAAGATGCTTGAGGAGTATAAAAAGGGCAAGAAACTACTTAAAAAAGAAATCAGGAGGACTAAAAGAAGACATGAGGTTGTTTTGGCAGATAAGGTGAAGGATAATCCTGAGAGCTTCTACAGGTATTTTAAGAGCAAAAGGATAGTAAGGGATAAAATTGGTGCTCTTGAAGATCAGAGTGGTCGGCTATGTATGGGACCAAAAGAAATGGGGGAGATATTAAATGGGTTTTTTGCATCTGTATTTACTAAGGAAGCTGGCATGGAATCTACGGAAATAAGGCAAACAAGTCATGGAACCTATACAGATTAAAGGGGAGGAGTTCGACAGGAGCAAAGAAGAGAGGAGCGATTTGTGTGTTCAGCTAAAGGGGTAAGAAATTGATTATTTTTACTTACTTTTTCGCGGGGTTTGTCGTTTTAGGAGTTTAGATTTGAAAAGCGGAAGTAGGCTGCCCGCGGGGCGACCTGGGAAGGAATTTAGTTTTTTTTTAAGCGTGCAGGAGGTTTAAAAAGCAAGCTGCAGTATACAGTGGGCAACGTTGAGAGCGGGCAGTGGAGTGAGAAGGGAGCAGAGTGAGAGCTGAAAGGCTTTGGCTCAGCGGGCTTCAGCGTAAACAGGCAGAGGCAGGGTAGGTCCCCCCCTGCAACGTTTAACTCTTATTTCTTCCCCTGCGGATTCTGAGGAAAAAGGGAAATATGAATGTGAAGCCAGCTTGCTGTGCTCAGTGCCGGATGTGGGAGGTCGTGGAGTCGCCTAACCTCCCAGAGGTACATATCTGCGCGAGGTGTATTGAGCTGTGGCTCCTAAGGGACCGAGTTAGGGAACTGGAGCTGCAGCTCGAGGACATTCATCTGGTCATGGAAAACAAGGAGGTGATAGATAGGAGTTATATACAGGTGGTAACACCGGGGCCACAAGGATCAGGCGAGTGGGTCACAGTTAGGAAAGAGAAGAGTCAGGTGGATCAGAGTACCCCAGTGGTTGTGCCCCTTAAGAATAAGTACTCTTGTTTGAGTACTGTTGGGGGCGACAGCCCACTTGGGAGAAGCAGCAGTGGTCGTGCCTCCTGTGCGGAGTCCAGCCCTGTAGCAAAAAAAGGAAAGGAAAGGAGTCGGAAGGCGAGTGGGGACTCCACAGTGAGGGGGTCAGACAGGCGTTTCTGTGGAAGAAGTCGAGAAACGCAGATGATGGTTTGCCTCCCTGGAGCCGGGATCAAGGATGTTTCCGACAGGGTTCAAGAAATCCTTAAGTGGGAGGGAGAGGAGCCAGAGGTTGTGGTGCATACTGGTACTGCCGACGTAGGCAGGAAAGGGGAAGGGGTTATGAAAAGAGAATATCGGGAGTTAGGTGGGAAGTTAAGTAAAAGGAACACGAAGGTCGTAATCTCAGGATTGCTACCTGTGCCACGAGACAGTGAGGGAAGGAACGGAATAAGGTGGAGGATGAATGAGTGGCTGAGGGATTGGAGCAGGGGGCAGGGATTCAGGTTCCTGGATCATTGGGACCTCTTTAGGGGCAGGTGCGACCTGTACAAAACGGACGGGTTTCACTTCAATCCCAGGGGGACCAATATTCTGGCGGGAAGGTTTGCTAAGGTTACTGGGGACGGTTTAAACTAGAATGGTTGGGGGGTGGGAATCAAAATGTGGTGACTGGGAGAGAGGAGGTTAGAGTAAAAGTAAGAGGGGCTGGTCGGCAGTGTGAGAGGGAGGATAGGCAGGTGAAGGGGAAGGGGAGCTCTCAGACCGAAGGGTTGACGTGTGTTTATTTTAACACAAGGAGTATAGTGAACAAAATGGATGAACTCAGAGCGTGGATCGCTGCTTGGAAGTGTGATGTGGTGGCCATTACAGAGACTTGGTTATCTCAGGGTCAGGACTGGGTACTTCAAGTGCCGGGTTTCAGATGTTTCAGGAGGGACAGGGAAGGATGCAAAAAAGGTGGGGGAGTGGCAATGTTGATCAGGGATAGTGTCACAGCTGTAGAAAAGATGGATGCCACGGAAGGACTGTCTACGGAATCTCTGTGGGTGGAGGTTAGGAACAGGAAGGGGTCGGTAACTTTACTGGGTGTTTTCTATAGGCCGCCCAATAGTAGCAGAGATGTGGAGGAGCAGATTGGGAAGCAGATTCTGGAGAGATGTGATAATAACAGAGTGGTTGTGATGGGAGATTTTAATTTCCCAAATATCGATTGGAATATCCCTAGGGTAAGGGGTTTAGATGGAGAGGAGTTTGTTAGGTGTGTTCAGGAGAGCTTCCTGACACTGTAAGTGGATAAGCCTACAAGAGGAGAGGCTGTGCTTGATTTGATATTAGGGAATGAACCTGGGCAGGTGTCAGATCTATCAATGGGAGAGCATTTTGGGGATAGTGATCATAACTCTATCTCCTTTACACTCGCATTGGAGGGAGATAGGATCAGCCGAGCTAGGAAAGTGTTCATCTGGAGTAAGGGCAACTATGATGCGATTAGGCAGGAAATTAGAGGCATAAATTGGAAGGAGGTTTTCTCAGGGAAATGTACGGAAGAAATGTGGCAAATTTTCAAGGAAAATTTGTCTGGAGCTCTGCACGGCAATGTTCCAGTGCGACAGGGGAGTTATGGGAGGTTACAGGAACCGCGGTGCACGAAAGCTGTAACGGATTTAGCCAGGAAGAAAAGAAAAGCCTACAAAAGGTTCAGGGAGCTAGGTAATGTTCGAAATCTAGAAGAGTATACGACGAGTAGGAAGGAACTAAAGAGGGAAATTAGAAGAGCCAGGAGGGGACATGAGAAGGCCTTGGCAGACAGGATAAAGGAAAACCCCAAGGCATTCTGCAAGTATGTGAAGAGTAAGAGGATAAGATGTGAAGGAGTAGGACATATCAAATGTGACGGTGGGAAAGTCTGTATTGAACCGGTTGAAATAGCAGAGGTACTCAATGAATACTTTGCTTCAGTATTCACAGTGGAAAAGGATCTTGGTAGTTGCAGCGCAGACTTGCAGTGGACTGAGAAGATTGAGCATGTGGGCATTAGGAAAGAGGATGTGTTGGAGCTGTTGAAAAGCATCAAGTTAGATAAATCGCCAGGACCGGATGGGATGTACCCCAGGTTACTGTGGGAGGCGAGGGAAGAGATTGCTGATCCTCAGGCGATGATCTTTGCATCGTCAATGGAGACGGGAGAGGTTCCAGAGGATTGGAGGATGGCGGATGTGGTTCCGTTATTCAAGAAAGGGAGAAGAGATAGCCCAGGAAATTATAGACCAGTGAGTCTAACCTCAGTGGCAGGTAAGTTGATGGAGAAGATCCTGAGAGGCAGGATTTATGAACATTTGGAAAGAAATAGTATGATCAGAAGTAGCCAGCACGGCTTTGTCCGAGGCAGATCATGCCTTACGAGTCTGATTTGAGCTTTTTGAAGATGTGACTGGACACTTAGACGGGGGAAGAGCGGTAGAAGTGGTTTATATGGATTTCAGTAAGGCGTTTGATAAGGTGCCTCATGCAAGGCTTATGGAGAAAGTGAAGGGGCATGGGATACAAGGGGACGTTGCTTTGTGGATTCAGAACTGGCTTGCCCACAGAAGGCAAAGCGTGGTTGTAGATGGGTCTTTTTCAGAGTGGAGATCGATCACCAGTGGGGTGCCCCAGGGATCTGTTAAGGGACCCTTGCTCTTTGTGATTTTTATAAATGGCTTGGATGAGGAAGTGGAAGTGGGTTGGCAAGTTTGCTGATGACACAAAGGTTGGAGGTGTTGTGGATAGTGCAGAGAGATGCCAGCAGTTGCAACGACACATAGATAAGATGCAAGACTGGGCGGAGAAGTGGCAGATGGACTTCAACCCAGATAAGTGTGTGGTGGTTCATTTTGGCAGGTCGAATAGGATGGAAGAATATATTAAGGGTAAGACGCTTGGCAGTGTGGAAGAACAGGGGGATCTTGGGTCTGGGTTCATAGGACGCTCAAAGCGGCGTCGCAGGTAGAGGCTGTGGTTAAGAAGGCGTATGGAATACTGGCCTTCATCAAGAGGAATTGAGTTTAGAAATCGGGAGATAATGCTGCAGCTGTATAGGATCCTGGTCAGACCCCACCTGGAGTACTGTGCCCAGTTCTGGTCGCCTCATTACAGAGAGGATGTGGAAGCCATAGAACGGGTGCAGAGGAGATTTACGAGGATGTTGCCGGGATTAAGTGGTATGCCTTATGAGGATAGGTTGAGAGAGCTAGGTCTATTCTCCTTGGAGAGGCAAAGGATGAGAGGTGACCTGATAGAGGTGTATAAGATGTTGAGAGGTATTGATAGAGTGGATTCTCACAGGCTTTTACCCAGTGCTGAAATGGTTGTCACGAGAGGCCACAGGTTTAGGGTGCTGGGGAGTAGGTATAGAGATGTTAGGGGTAAGTTTTTCACTCAGAGGGTGGTGGGTGCGTGGAATCGGCTGCCGGTAGTGGTGGTGAAAGCGGATTCGATTGAGTCTTTTAAGAGACTTTTGGATAGGTTCATGGAGGTTAGTAAGATAGAGGGATATAGATGAGCCTCGAAGGTAAGGAAATTGTTCGGCGCAACTTGTGGGCTGAAGGGCCTGTTTGTGCTGTAGCTTTTCTATGTTCTATAAATCCCCAGGACCGCACAGGGTATTCCCTCGGACCTTCAACGAGACTAGTGTTGAAATTGCAGTGGCCCTGGCAGATATATTTAAAATGTCGGTATCCACGGGTGAGGTGCCGGATGATTGGAGAATAGCTCATGTTGTTCCGTTCTTTAAAAAAGGATCAAAAAGTAATGCGGGAAATTATAGGCCGGTAAGTTTGACGTCAGTAGTAGGTAAATTATTGGAAGGAGTATTAAGAGATAGGATCTACAAATATTTGGATAGACAGGGACTTATTAGGGAGAGTCAACATGGCTTTGTGCGCGGTAGGTCATGTTTAACCAATCTATTAGAGTTTTTCAAGGAGACTACGAGGAAAGTAGATGAAGGGAAGGCAGTGGATGTCGTCGACATGGACTTCAGTAAGGCCTTTGACAAGGCCCCGCATGGGAGTTTAGTCAGGAAGGTTCAGTCGCTCGGGATACATGGAGAGGTAGTAAATTGGATTAGACATTGGCTCAATGGAAGAACACAGTAAGGAGTCTAACATCACCAGGTTAAAGTCCAACAGGTTTATTTGGGAGGAAACGCCACTAGCTTTCGGAGCGCTGCTCCTTCGTCAGGTGAGTGGGAGTGAGTGGAACAGTTTATGACAATAATCTTCATCGTAGCACATTCTGCCTAGGCAAGCACCATCCAGGGTGGAGCTTGAGTTCCAGGTCACCTGACCCATTCTCTTAAAGGGGCATGATCCAGCATATATATCAACCCCCACTCTCCTCACATAATTATGATTACGAGGGACCATGTAGGCAGACTACAAGTTGGATTTAACAACCCCCATCATCAACGTCCCCTTCCAAATTTGTCAGCAAGAGTGTAAAATTCCACCCTATGTGAAAATTTAAGTTGCTGGTATGTGAATGTTTCAAGACTGACTGTCACTATTTCGCATTCACAATCTCTTTTCAAATTATTTTTGCAATGATCTACAAGGCGATCAGGAATTATTCACTTTGCCATTTTGATGTTTATTGAAGCAAGTGAAATGTTACACGTGATGATATGAAATCATATCAGCAGGCAAAAAGATATTCATTTACTTCATCGATGTCCTGTCTTGTGAAATCCTGCTGATGAACCTGCAATTCAAGAAAACAATTTTCCATGTTATTAGGATGTCACTCTGGCAAGTAATAAATGGCTATTAAAAACTGAATATTACACATACATTACCCGTTTCACGTTTTCTTGTTTTATTCTTCCTCGTGTACTGTGTAAAATACCACTGGACTCTCACATCGGTAATAGACTAAAACAGAAAAATATAAATTAAGTATGAACTCAAATCTATGATGCAATCTGTATCTGTTATCAAGTTCTGTGCCATTCAAAATAATGTACAGTCTGCATGACTTGGTTTCTAAAGGTGCTATAGTTTTCATTCATGTTATTGGTGCCATCAAATTAATTCTGTTCGACATTACATTCAATGGCTTAAAGTGAGGTTAAGGGGTTAAGATGCAAACACTATAAATATGGTGCAAGTAATTACTCAATCGTCTTTCGGATGAGATGTTAAACTGAGATGTATTGATTCAATACAATTCAGTGATGTTATCTGCGACCTTTCTCGAAAGTAAGGCTCAAGAATACAACATCAGTACATGCATACAGTCATTGGGGGCATTTTTTATTATCCTGAAAGTACACTACAGGATAAGAAATAAATTTAGATTGGGTGCCTTAGATCGTAAAATAAATAAAATATGCAGCAATGATACATCAGATTGATAATTTAGAAAGTAAGTCCTGAAGAGTTAGAAATTCATTGACATAATAAAAGAATGCAATGCAGGTGTGGCAATGCCTGCTCCAGTAAATTAACATATGTGGCGTGATAGACTTGCATAGATTCACTCGGACATTGAGTGCTGTAAGAAGTGATGTAACACAAACAAATGTCTCTCCAGAGAGCTAGTGTACCAATAGAGAATAGAATATCTTAGAATGTGAAAATTAGCACTGAAATTCGATGGTAAAAGGAGACAATATGGAAATCATCGGAACTGTGGTTTCCCAAGGCAGAGAATGGTAACATGATCAGTGCCTTTGAGAGAGACCCAGAAGGAGACCCACTGGTACAGGAGACCTAAAGGTTATAATGAAGAGACAGCAACTAAATACCAAAGAGGGTGGTGTGTGATAAGAAATCTGATACGCATGCCAACTATGAAAGTCATCCTCATCACTTAAGTACTGGTAAGATCAATGTCTACCTATTAGTTGAAGTTATACAGACATTTATTTAGTTCTTCCTTATTAGTGTAATCATGCATAGATTGTATATGACCTGGAAGTTTAACAGGAGAGATTTTAAACAACTTCAGTGAGTAACCCATACCCCTTAACTCTTTGGTATCCAAGATCTCTCACTTGAATTTACTCAACCAACAATCATCCACAGCCTTCTCAGGTGGAGTTTCTAAAGATACAAACTCTTTGAGTAAATATTTTTCATCTTTGTCCAAAATTGCCATTCCCTTATTCTAAGACTGTGACCTCTTGTTCTATGCTCTCCAGCCAGAGAAACATCTTCCCAGCAATGACCTTTCAAGCCCTTTAAGAATTTTACATGTTTCAATGAGATCATCTCTCACTTTTCTAAACTGTAAGGGAATATAGGCTACTTAATCTTTCCTATAGGACAATCCTGATTCCCAGGAATCAGCCGATCGAATCATCACTGCAATCCCTCTGGGGCAGTATTCCCTTTCTTTGGTAAGGAGACCAAAAGTGTACACAGGACTCCAGGAGAAGGGGTGGGCAATTCTCCCAGCCCGCTGCGCTGCCGAGAGACTCACGTGGAGGCCATTTAGCAGGTTCCCCGCTGGGTGCCATGGCCTCTACGAGTGTCCGGCCGCCAGATTTCCGGACCTCTCAGCTCCACACCAGAAATCGGTGCAAGCTGTATTAACTATTCTAATGAAGATAGAATAAGACATAGGAGCAGAATTAGGCCACTCGGCCCATCGAGTCTGCTCCGCCATTCAATCATGGCCGATTTTTTTCTCATCCCCATTCTCCTGCCTTTTCCCCATAACCCCGATCCCCTTATTAATCAAGAACCTATCTATCGCTGTCTTAAAGACACTCAATGACCTGACCTCCACAGCCCTCTGCGGCAAAGAGTTCCACAGATTCACCACTCTCTGGCTGAAGAAATTCCTCCTCATCTCTGTTTTTAAAGGGTGTGGCTGTGAACAGTAACTGCTGCCTTTCTCCAGTTATTGTGTTATGGATGTGTCATTCTTACCCTCTGACAGTGCCAATTCCCTTATCTTTCCACTGTGAAGTCACCTCTTCTACACCCCATTGTTTCCCCCAGTCACATAGTTGATGCTAATTTCCCCATCAAAACATCCCTTCAAACAGGTGCCTTTATCAATTCCCTTTTATTATATTCCAATTTCATCTGTTAATCTTAATTTTCCCCAATTCTTAACACTTACAACATAAAGCTATCCATATCATAGTTCCAAATTAGGACAACATAAAATGTCTACCAATTTTAGTTAATTTAGGATGCTCACAACTAAATATCTTAAATTACATTTTACTTATACAAACTTTGAAAGTAAAAAAAATAAGTCAATTGTACATGTTTATATCATTCAACTGTCTGACAAAAACATCATCTTTCACTGTACCTTCACAGTCTTCATTTGTTGCAAATGGAGAATCCTCATGCGACAATACTTGCTGACATCCTGGATTATGAGATGTGGAACTTTGTGGGGACCTTTCATCATGTCTACAACTGTGAGAAATTTCTCTTGTTGACATTGGACTTTCTGGTTGGTCACAATATGAGGAGTAAGAGGAACATTTCTCCTTTTGGTCTGTGTCTGACCAACACAGTTCTTCAGTTGGGCTAACAAAAAGAGTGCTTTTGTTACATAACTCAGGTTTTCTCCCTTCTTCATGTTTAAATATTCTTGATCTCTGACAGTCTGGCTTGGAAAATTTACTCTTTGAATTCACCAAAGTTTTATCTAGCTTTGTTTGATTTGAATACCGACTTTGAAAAGTTTTCTTGGACTTTTTCTTCGCAACATGGGTTCTGGAAGTATGGTATGATTTATTGAAGTTTTCATAATAATCATCATAGACTTCCTCATCAGAAACACACAAGTAGTTTCCATCATCAGGATCTTGAGATGTAATCATTATTCTCTCTTGCAAGGTGTCACAAGGTCTTGTAGGTGATCGCTGTGCACAAATTATTTCCGATAGATCAACTTGCACCTTTTCTTCTTCATTCTGATTTTTAACAATAGCTCCTGCAATTATTTTAACATATCCATGTTCTTCACCTTGTTGAATATGACTTTTTGCTTCCTCAGTCAATTGTTCTGAACAGGACACATCATTCCCAATCTCTCTTGCACTTTTTGATGAGGTTTCTTCACAATCAGCAGAAGGAATGAGACGTGGCAATAAAACGGAACCCATGTTTTGTTTCAGATAAATGTTGAAATCCTCCTGCACAGTCATGGGGGATAAAGGTGCATTTGCTCCAATCATTGTTGGACCTAAAGACAGTCCCACAATAGTCACTGGTTTATATGTCAAATCAGCCAATTTTGGATCTGTTGTCCAAGTTGAAGAGCCCACAGTTTTCATGCATTTTGGCCTATAACTGGGTGAGGCTATGGAACACTCTAATTCAAGACAATCATCACTCCATTTACTCTTTCGGTTTTGTTTTTTGAATCTTCTATAAGGGGTATTTAGCTTCAGCAAACATTTACTTGTGTAAGAACATCTGTGCACTGATTGCAGTTCCAAAGATTGCTTTGTCATATCTGTATCCACTTCATCTTTAGGTTCCAAGTTTGGATTGACTGGAAATGTTTCCATGCTACTTACACTGCCTTTACCATCTTTACAATTTGGTGAAGAAACTGTGCTTGCACATAACCTCTGTTTAGCAGATACATCTGTATCAATTTTGCTCAGTTCAGATCTATTCAGTGCTGTTGTACTTCCTTCTCCAGTCTGTACCAGTGGCATGAAATCCTTTACTGATGGAAAAGGAGTTATAAAGCTCTTAAATGAGGCCTGGATAATATTGGGAAGACCCTGTGTGTGATTTATGATCCGGTTGTTTGTATTTATTTCCAATGCTTCCTTAAATTCCTCACTTAGGAATATTAGCTCATTTACAGAAACAGCAATATCAATATCAAGATACTGGCTAAATTGGGACAGAACCAGTTTTGGAGGTGATGGAATGAACTTGTCTATTGATCTTTGGATATGCAATGGTATGCCCCAATGGGATTGAAATCTTTTTGCTGTGATGTGCCATTCCAGGATTTCAATGGTTTCAGTAGACTGAAAGGCTAATTCCATACCTATGTGCTCTATTTTAGCTTCACTTGGTTTGATTGCTGGAAGCAAAGATGGTGCTTTAGGAATCATCATTTCTACTGACTTGTCAAATGTAGTTGCAATGCCCCAAAGGTTATTAATCTGTTTGTGCTTTAAGTTTGTACCTAAGTGATGAATGATATCCTGTTCAGCAAACAGAATATATGGTAATCTTGTTCTTTTAAATCCTTCAACATGTGTTCTCAGCTTTGGTAATGATTTCTTCAATGCTGGAGGATAACTTTGTTTGTACAATTCCTTCACCAGTTCAGGAAGACAATCCAGTTTAATAGATAGACTTTGTTTTATCACACACATATTTAACTTATTACTACATTCTGGTACAAGTTCAGTAAGAGTAGACTTCCTCCTTTCTCTCTTTTTCATTTGGACACTTCCCTTCAAACTTCCATAGTATGAAGTATTATTTTGTTCTTTGTTCAGAAGAGATGTGCACGAAGAAGAAACTGTTTTATCAGCATTTGATAAGCCTTTCTTTCTGGACTTCATTCTATGCTGTTTTTTAATTTTAAATTGTTCTACAAAATCCCTTATAGGTGGAGGAGGTGCCATAAATTCATTTAAAGATGCCTCAACAAGCCTGGGAATGCCCCATACGTGATTTACAATCCTTTTCTTTATATTAACTTCTAGTGCCTTTTTCAGCTGATCATTCATGAATTCTAACTCGATTGGAACAATAACTATTTCAACATTAAACCCTGGATTGAGCCGGGCTAAAATCAGCTTCGGAGCTGGTGGAATAAATGCTTCTGCTGATCTTTGAACATGTGATGGGAAACCCCAAGGACACTGAAGCTTTTTCTGCAAAATATGCCATTCTAGAAAGTTGCTGGTTTCATCAGAAAAAGAAGTTTGTCCAGGTACAGATTTAATTTGAAATCTACTAGCCTTAATTGATGGAGGAATGGGTGGTCCCTTGGGAATCATCATTTCTACTGACTTTTCATACTGTGTTTCAAGTCCCCAGAGATATAAAAGTTGCCTGTGCTTCAAGTTCATTTCTATCTGATCAATATCATCTTGTTCAGTAAAAGGTATATACCTGATTCTTGATTTTTTAATTCCCTTCCCAGGTGCAATAAGCTTTGGTAAAGATTTCTTTGACACTGAAGGATAGGTACATTTGTAGAACTCTTCTACCAGTTTAGGCAAGCATTCAGTTTTAATTTCCAGACACTGCCTTAGCACACTCATATCAAGGTTTTTGTCAGACTTCAATCTAAGGATAACATTGGCAGCTATCTCTTTCACTTTATTTATGTGCATTTCGTCTGTTCCAAATTGTGAACCTAATTTTCCTCCTTTCAGTCGCAAGGTTGTGCCCCGAGAAAATATTTCATAACTTCTACCCAAATTGGCACTATTGAATACTGTGCTGCTTTCTTTAACATTTTCTGATTGTTGGACGAAGCTTTCATCATATGGAGTAGGACCCATAAACTGCTTTAAAGATGAGTTAATAACTTTTGGAAGACCCCAATTTTGATTTATGATCCTTTTCTTTATATTTTGATTCAGGGTTTGCCTATGTTCGTCAGTAACAAATGCCGGTTCAAAAGGAGCAACAGCTATTGCACTATCAAGCTGGGAATTTAACTGGGTTAGAATAAGTTTTGGAGCAGGTGGAATTAAGACTTCTAGCGATCTTTGAATGTGCAAAGGTAAGCCCCAATTGTACTGAAGTTTCTTCTGTGTTATGTGCAGTTCGAGCTCGTCTCTTATTTTCTTGTAAAGGAAGTTGTTTTCCATACCCACAGGCTCTATTTGAGCTCCACTGGCTTTGATTATTGGAGGCAATGCTGGTACCACTGGAATCATCATTTCCAATGATCCTTTATAGGGAGTTGGAAATCCCCACTGATGTGTAATCTGTTTGTGCATTAAATTCAATTCCAAACGATCAATT
This sequence comes from Mustelus asterias, assembly GCF_964213995.1. NCBI lineage: Eukaryota > Metazoa > Chordata > Chondrichthyes > Carcharhiniformes > Triakidae > Mustelus > Mustelus asterias. The sequence continues at coordinate 96,464 of NW_027590757.1, forward strand.
GCTTTTTGTTCAATAAAAGGCATATATGTTGATCTTTGTTTTTTAAAACCTATGCCAGGTAAAATAGCTTTAGGCAAAATCTTCTTTGATGTCTGAGCATTGAGAGCACTGTAGGTATTCATTACCAGTTCAGGTAGGTGCTCTGTTTTAATTTCTAAACACTGCTTTATTAAGCAGAAATCTATAGAACCTCTACATGTAACGCCGTGATTATCAGAAGAAAATACCTCGATATTTTTTTCCACTTCTGTGCTTTTTTGATACTTTGATAAAGGCAATTTTCTTAATTGGATAATACTGTCTGAAGTAGGCACAATGAAAATGGGCATTGCCGCATCTTGTGGCTGTAGAATTAAATCTTCTGTTTTTGGGACAACAGGTATAAAATTCTTTACAGATAACTGAATGATCTTCGGAATGTCGCATGTGCAACTTATAATTCTTTTTCTTGTATTCCTTTCTAGTATTTTCCGGTGTCCATTACTAAGGAAGGGCAGTTCAACCGGCACACAGATCTTCACCAAAAAAACCTCTTGTTTTAACTGTGATGGAATTAATTTTGGGGCAGGTGGAATAAAGTTTTCTTGTGATCTTCGAACATGGAGTGGAAAATCCCAGTTGTGCTGAAGTTTCTTCTGTGTTATGTGCCATTCTATTAAGTCCTTAGTTTTATTGTCAATGAAGGTTGTTTCCTGACCCACAAATTCTATTTGGACTCCATTTGCTTTGATCACTGGAGGCTCCGGTGGTACTTTTGGAATCATAATTGCCATTGATTGTTCATATTGGGTTGTATATCCCCAGAGATGGGTAAGCAATTTGTGCTTTAAGTTCAGTTCTAAATGATTAACAGCATCCTGTTCAATAAAAGATATGTATGACAATCTTGGCTTTCTAAATCTTTTGCCAGGGGCAACTGGTTTTGAAAAAGGCTTTTTTGACAGTGAAGGGTAGGTGGCTTTATACATCTCATTCACTATTTCTGGAAGACCACTATTTTTAATTTCAAGGCACTGTTTTATCAAACATATTTCTACCTTGTTCTTACTTTCTTGGTTGAGTATAGGGGAAAGCCGTATCTCTTCTACATTGCAAGGTTTCAGATTACTGCTATATTTCTGACTCTGTTTTGAAGACAGTTTTATTTTCTTCGTCTGTAAAAATGTGTTAATTGAGGCATCTACTTGTACATCTTCCATTTGACTATTGCTGGAAGATATTTTGCTTTTTTCCAACACTTCAGATTGCAGCATAGGAGAAGCTAGGAAATTACTTAAAGACGATTGAATAGCACTGGGGAGGCCCCACTTGTAATTTAGGATTCTTTTTCTTGTATTCAGCTCAAGTCTTTTTCTATGTTCTGAGATTAAGAAAACCATTTCAGGTGAAACAAAAACCAAAGGAAAACCAGGCGGTGGTTTTAGCTCCGAAGGAATTAGCTTTGGAGCAGGTGGAATAAATGTTTCTTGTGATTTCTGAATAAGTAATGGTAATCCCCAATTACCATTTTGAAGTTTCTTCTGTGTAATGTGCCATTCCAGTCTGTCTCTAACTTTATCATCAACGAACCTTGTTTCTTTACCAACAGGGTATACTAGAGCTGTACTTCTCTTGATGATTAGAGGTTCAGATGGACCTTTAGACATCATTATTTCAATTGATTCTTGATAAAGATTTGGAAATTTACATAGATGGGTAATCAGTTTGTGCTTTAAATTCATCTCCAAGTGATTAACAGCATTCTGTTCAATAAATGGTAAACAATGCGGTCTTGGCTTTTTTAGTCCTTTACCAAGTGCTATGAGCTTTGGCAAAGATTGCCTCGATTGCGAAGGATAGCTATTTTTATAAAATTCCTTTAACATTTTAGGTAAGCACCCGGTCTTAATCTCTAGAGACAGCTTTGTTAAACAAATTTCAAGTTTGTCTTTCAATTCTGGTTTGAAGTTCGCAAGTGAAAATTTCTCATCCATTTTTTTAGTTTTCTTGCTTTTGTTATTCTTTTCATATTGTAGCGCTGATGATTTCCCCCTTCTGATTGCTGTCAATGTGTTGTGAAGAAACATTTTGTTTTCTTTATTGCCCACATTAATGTTGCAGCATGCATCTGGAGCAGTAGTTATAAACTTATTCAAAGAGGATTGGATAAGATTAGGAAGACCCCATCTGTAATTGATCATCTTTTTCTTTGTATTCATCTCCAATATTTTCTTATGCTCATTACGAAGAAATGGCAGCTCGGGTGAAATAACTACGACTGAAAAAGCAGGCTCTTGTTTTAACTGGGATGGGATTAGCTTTGGAGCAAGTGGAATAAATGCTTCTTCTGACATCTGAACATCTAATGGTAATCCCCAGGTTTTCTGGAGTTTTTTCTGCATAACATATCTTTCAAAGTTGTCTCTCACTTTGCGATCAATGAATGTTGTTTCCCTACCCACTTGTTCTATTTTAGCTCCACTTGACTCGATTGCTGGAGGCATAGGTGGCACTTCAGCGATCATCATTTCCAATGATTTATCATTTAGGGTTACAAGTCCCCAGAGATAGCAAATGCGTTTATGCTTTAGGTTCAGCTCCAAACGATCAACTGCACTCTGCTCAATAAACGCTATATATAATGAACGTGGCTTTTTATATACATCACCAGGTGCAATAATCTTCCTTAATAGCTTCTTTGACATGGAAGGATAATTTTTTTTATAAGATTCTTTTACTATTTCTGGTAAACAATGCATGTTAATTTCTAGACACATTTTTCCGAAGCACATATTAAGTTTATCTGTATACTCTTGTTTGAAGTTGAACAAAATGGCCACTTCAGCTGTTTTGCTCGGTGTTGTGTCTTTGCTACCATCTTTACTTTTGTGCATTTGCGAAGGAATTCTCATCCTACTTCTTCTATCAATATTGCTGGGTTCTGTTTTGTTGGCTTCGACTATTCCTGACTGTAACACTAAATCTTTTCTTGATGTAGAAAGGGCTATGAACTTTCTTAATGAAGACTGAATAAGTATTGGAAGACCCCATTTGTGATTTATTATCTTCTTCTTTGTATTAAGTTCTAATAATTTCCTAAGTCCTTTACTTAGAAATGTCATTTCAGTTGGAGCAACAATTACTTCAAAGCTAAACTGTAGATATAGATGGGATGGAATCAGTTTTGGAGCAGGTGGAATAAAGGTTTCTGCTGACAATTGAATATGCAACGGTAAGCCCCAGTTCTGTTGAAGTTTCTGCTGTGTAATGTGCCATTCTATTCTGCTCCTAACATCATATTCAATGAAAGTGCTTTCCATACCCACAGGTTCTACTTTAGTTTCACTTGCTTTGATTGCAGGAGGCATAGGTGGTCCTTTCGGAATCATCATTTTGATTGATTTATCATATACAGTTTCAAGTCTCCAAAGGTGGATAATCTGCTTGTGCTTTAAGTTCAGCTCTAAATGATCAATAACATCTTGTTCAATAAATGGTAGGCACCATGGTCTTTGTTTTTTGCAACCTTCATTGGAAACAATAAGTTTTGGTAATTCTTTTTTTGCTGCTGTAGGGTAAGTACGTTCATAAAATCCCTGTACAATGTCAGGTAAATTATGTGTTTTAATATCAAGAGTTTGCTTTAATAAACACATATTTAGTTTATCTTTACATTCTGATTTGAGATTGGAAGAATCTGGGAATGCACTTATCTTCTTAAAGTTTGCTCTTTTATAAACTTTCTGGCAAAGCAGTGAAGGGAACTTTTCCTTCTTGTGCCCTGCAGTAATTTTTGAATTAAGATCTATGACATTGTGAGTGAATGTTTTACTTCCTTTTATGCTTCCTGACTGTAATGTGTCACTTTGTAGTGATGGCGTTGGAGTAATTAAGTCCTTCAAGGATGTCTGAATAAGATTTGGGAGACCCCATTTTTGATTTATGATCTTTTTCTTTGTATTCATTTCCAATCTATTTCCATCTTCAGCACTTATAATAAGTGGTTCAGTTGATGTCACAATTATATCATGAATACAATGTGGCTTTAGCTCAGAGGAAACCAATTTCGGAGCCGATGGAATAAATGTATCCATTGATTTCTGAATATGGAATGGAAAGCCCCAATTATTCTCTAGTTTTTTTCTCGTAATATGCCATTCCATTTTGTCTCTAACATCATTGTTAATGAAAGATGTTTCCATACCTACAGTTACAATTTGAACTCCATTTGATTTACGTATTGGCGACACATTTGGTCCTTTAGCAACCAGCATTTTGACTGACTTTTCATACAGTGTGTCCTGTGCCCAGAGATGAATAATCTGTTTGTGCTTGAAGTTGAATTCTAAACGATCAACAGACTCCTGTTCGATAAAAGATATATACAACGATCTTGGCTTTTTGAATCCTTCACCAGGTGTAATTAGCCTTGGAAGACATTTCTTTAATTGCACAGGATAGGTATCTTTATACAAACGTTTTACGAGTTCTGGAACACTGTGCATTTTGATTTGTAGGCTTTGCTTTGTTAAGCATATACATAGTTTATCTTTCTGTGCTGATTTCAGACCAGCAAAATCATCTATTTTGTTTGATGTCTTGTTATTACTACTTCTTTTAGATTGTGGCAACAAAATCTTTCTTCGAATGCGCAGTGGAAATATGCCTCGAGGAAACAGATCACTCTTTACCTTTTCAATGGGAGTGTTGCTCAATTTTTTCTTGTCTTTAATTATTTCAGTTTGTAGCATGAAGTCCTTCACTGATGGAGCAGGAGCCATAAAATTACTTAAAGATGACATAATGAGCTTGGGTAGGCCTAATTTCTGATTTACAGCTCTCTTCATTAGACTGAACTCCAGTCTTTTTTTATGTTCATTGTGAAGGAATGTTGGCTCAGGCGGGGCAAAGACAGTCACAAAATTAGGCTGGGGATTTAACTCAGATAATATTAGTTTTGGAGCAGGTGGAATTAAAGCTTCTTGTGATCTCTGAATATGTAGTGGTAAACCCCACTTTTGCTGAAGCTTTTTCTGTGTAATATGCCTTTCAAGGTCTTTTCGAACTTCATCATTGGAGAAATTAATTTCCACGCCCACAGGCTCTATTTGAGCTCCATTCATCTTGAAAGGTGGTGGCATAGGTGGTGCTTTAGGAATCATCATTTCCACTGATTCCTCATACAGAGTTGCAAGTCCCAAAGAATTGGTCATCTGTTTGTGTTTTAAATTAAGTTCTAAGTGATCGATAACATCCTGTTCCATAAAAGATATATACATTGCTCTTGGCTTTTTGAATCCATTTCTGGGTACAATTAGCTGTGGTAATGATGTCTTTGAGGTCGGATAATAGGTGACTTTATAAAACTGCTTCACTCTTTCTGGCAAGCAGTCCATGCGCATTTCTAGACATTGCTTCATCAAGCATACATCCAGTTTATTTTTAACTTTTTGTTTCAGATGAGCAAAGACAAACTGCTCACCTAATTTAGCTGTTTTTGAATTCCTTTTACCTGTTCTGTATTGTACTGAGAACGTCTTTTCTCTTTGTGGTTGTACAAACATTTTCTGTTGAAAGCTCATTTCATTATTCTCTATTTCAATGTTATTGGCTTTTGGTTTCTTTCTTGCCATGTTTTTTGACTCCATAATATCATTCATTGATGGTGCAGAAGCAACAAATTTTCTTAAAGATGACTGAAAAAAATTAGGGAGACCCCGCCTTTGATTGATGGTTTTTTTTCTGGTGTTCAGCTCCAACATTTTATTAATTTCAACATCTACAAATGGCAACTCACATAGAGTAATGACCAAAACAGAATCAGCTTTTGGGCTCAGCCGAGATGGAACCAACTTTGGAGCAACTGGAATGAATGCTTCTACTGACTTCTGATAATATGATGGCTTGCCCCAATTGTGTTGAAGTTTCTTTCGAGTAACATGCCATTCAAATTTATCTCTGACTTCTTTGCTAATAAAAGTGGTTCCCATGGACACAGGCAGTACTTGGCCTCGATTTGCTTTGAGTGCTGGAAGTGCAGATGGAGCTTCGGGAATCATCATTTCTATTGACTCTTCATGTGGAGTTTGAAATCCCCATAGGTAGGAAATGTGTTTGATCTTCAAATTCATTTCCAAGTGATCAACAGCATTCTGTTCAAAAAATGGTATATACCACGGCCTTGTTTTCTTACAACCTTCACCAGGTGGAAAAGATTTTGTTAAAGTTTTTTTTGGTGTTGGGGGGTATGTATTTTTGTAGCATTCTTGTACAATTGCTGGTAAATTGTCCAGTTTTATTTCGAGACATTGTTTTATTAAACACATATCTAACTGATCTTTATGCTGCGATTCCAGGGTAGCAATCACAGATAACATTGGTTTTCTCTTCACTTTCATTAATTTGATAGCTTGGTCACAGAATGGTGCAGACGTTTTTTCTCTCTTGAGTTGTATCAACTTGCTTTGCAAACAACTTGTTTTAAACTTACTCTTTAACAAAACCTCACTTTCTTCTGATATTTCTGACTGTGACTTGATACCCTTTACTGATGGTGCATGAGACATAAAACTCTCTAAAGACAAATGAACAAGCTTCGGGAGACCCCAATGATGATTTATGATCCGTTTTTTTACATTCAGTTCCATTCGTTTCTGATTTCCAACGTCGAGAAATGCAGGATCAATTGTAACAACATTCACATCAAAATTAGGACATGGGTTGATCTGTGAATTAATTAGTTTTGGAGCAGGTGGAATGAATGCTTCTTGTGATCTTTGAATATGTAACGGAAAACTCCCGTTACTTCCAAGTTTTTTTTGTGTAACGTGCCACTCTAAAATCAACCTGGCTTTATTAGTAATAAAAGAAGTCTTTACAGCCGTAGGTAGTATTGTAGCGTCAGTTGCCTTGATTACTGGAGGAACAGGTAGTACCTTAGAAATCATCATCCGTAATGACTTTGCATGTAATGTCTCAAGCCCCCAGAGATGGCAAATCCGTTTGTGCTTTAGGTTCAGCTCCAAGCGATCGACTGCCTCCTGCTCAAAAAAAGGTATATAACATGGCCGTAGTTTCTTATTACCTTTGCCAAATGTAATTAATTTTGGTAAATCTTTTCTTGATTCTAAAGGATATGTGACTTTGTACATCTCTTTTACTATATTAGGAAGATAATCCATTTTAATGGCTAAACATTGTTTTGCTATGCACATGAACACTTCTTTAAGTTCTATCTTCTTGAGATCTATGTTTTTCCTCCTACTTTTATTCTTTAGAAATGGCAATTGTGGGGTGTATTGCAGTATCTCCTTACGATGTTCACTGCTGACAGACATTGCTTTTCTTTTTATAATGGCTGAATGGGCAATGAGATCTTTTATTAAACTAAAATCAAAGAAATTAATTGACGATCTCTGCACAACATTGGGAAGGAGACCCCGTCTATTATTAATGATCTTTTTCTTCATATTGCAGTCCAACATTTTCTTATGATTATCACTTATAACTGTCAGTTCAGTTAGGACAACAGCTAACTGTGAACAAGGCAGTGGATTTAGCTGGGAAGAAATCAACTTTGGTGCAGGTGGAATGAGTGCATCTCTTGATCTCTGAATTTCTGTTGGTAGACCCCAATTAAACTGAAGTTTTATCTGTATAACATGCCTTTCCAGATAGTTTCTGACCTTATCTTCAAGGAAAGTAGTTTCTGTACTGGTGGGTTCTATTTTAGTCGCACGTGTCTTAAGTTGTGGAGGTAATGGTGGTGCTTTAGGGATCATTATTTCCAAGGACTTTTCATATGAAGTTGGGAATCCCAACAAACTTGAAATAAGCTTTTGGCTTAAGTTTACCTCCAATCGAGCAACGGCATCATGTTCCATAAAAGATATATACAATGGCCTTGACTTTTTATATCCTTTTCCAACTCTAATCAATACTGGTAAACGTTTCTTTGACGTTAGAAAATAGGAATCATTATACGATTCCAATACCGGATTTGGTAAACAATTTAGCTTCATTTCAACCTTTTGTTTTGTTAAGCACATAATTAATTTATTTTCATATTCTGGCCTGAAGCTGGTAACAGCAAATCCCTCTTTTAAGTTTTTTGTTTCTCCATTCCTATGATTACGTTCAAGTGACAGAAGCATGCTTTTGCTTTCATTCTGAAGCATGTTTTCCTGATAGGGAATGATTTTAGAAGAATATGATATATCAGTGTTATTGAACACTGAATTATTTCTATCAGTGCTTTTTGATTGTAGCGGTGCAGGAACGTTATAACCATTTAAGGTTTGCTGGACAAACCTGGAGGAACTCCACCTATTACTTGTAATTCTTCTATTCACATTTCTTTCAATTTTTTTATGTTCTGGAGTTACGAATGGTAATTCGGTGGTAGTAACCGTATCAATTAGACTTAGCGGTGAAGAAATCAAATTAACTGAAGAAAGGGATGCTTCTGCTGGCTTCTGGAAATCTGTGGATAAATCCCAGTTGTGTTCGAGCTGTCCCTGTGTAACATGCCATTCAAGACTGTCCCTTGTTTTGTCATCAATGAAAACTGATTCCACATGAACTGGCTTTATTTGGGCATCATTTGCCTTGGTTGTGAATGTTTCTTTAGGAGTCACCTTTCTCACTGAATTTTCAAAGGAAATTGGATATTGCCAGAGATGGGAAATAAGTCTTTGCTTTAATTTCATCTCCAAGCAATCAACAGCATCTTGCTCAATAAATGATACACATCGCGGCCTTGGCCTCTGACTTCTTCTATCAAGAGGAGTAAAGTTAATTAAAGGTATTTCATTTGGGTGAACACTGCTGACTGATTCTTGAATATCAGATGGAATTTCAAACTGTTCCTCAGCAACGTACATTTCAGATTCATTTGTAATGTTCTGAACCTTCTCTATCGGCATGGCTATGTCAGTGCTGCAAGATTTACTAAACTGAAATGATGAATGGCTGTTACTTGCTTTTTGTTGTGTTCTAAATTCAGCTCTGTCTGTTTTGATCTCATCAAAACAATTAATTTGTTTAGAATCCATTGCTTGGGTCACAGATGGTGGAGCCTGTTTCTTATCAAGATATTGAGGTTTTAAATTAACCAATGTCTGAGTGCTAAAAATGGAGACTGGTGGAATAATCAATACATGGCTTTCATTGAATGGTTCTGGAAGTGACTTCATTATGTTCACATTAACAGAATCTATGAGGTTAACCCCCTTGATTAATATTGGTCTCCACTGATGAATTCCAATCCTCCTTTGCAAATTAAATTCCAAGTCATAAATGTCAGGTTCCAGAAGGGCTGGCATTTTCAAATCCTTTCCGATGAGTTCAATACATGATTTCTTAGGTAAGGATAACAGTGGAAGCAGTATCAGTGAAAGTGACTTCTTATGCATAAATGGCAATCCCCACTGACCTTCTAATGCCATCTGAGCAACATTCAGCTCAAGAGTACCAACCCGGTTATTAGGGAAGCTTGGAGGAACTGAAGGTATTGGTTGATCATTCGCATTTTCCATTTGCTGAACTTCTCCATTCACTCCCTGAATTTTTTTGTCAATTTCCAACTCTTCAGTAACTGGTGTTGAAACAGAATGAAGTTTTCTTCTGAGCTGAAGTAACTCAAATTTTTCAACATTTTCTTTGGTCAGCAAAGCAACTTTCTGAATGCGTGGATAAACATGAAAATTAGTATTGCTTGCCAATGCATATTTTTCATGTTCTCCCAAATGGTAAATTTCAGGCAAAGGTAGCTGGTTCTTTAAGTTAGAAACGTCTAATGATTCCATCTGTTTTGTCTCTGAGTCTGGGAAGACTGTTACATGAAGACCATTAGTGTAATTATTGTTTATAAAATCATTCTGTACTGGCACGCTTTTTATTTTGTCAATTATTGCTGTGGAGGCAAGCAAGGTCTGGCCTGGTGGGGATGTTAGACAGGAGGATGGCATGCATCCTGATGTTTCTATTTCACTCAAGGTTTCATACACAGTATTACTCGTAACTGTGCACTGCTCATCAGTACTTCGCCATGTAATGCTCAGAGTCATCCTCCATATTTCTTCAGAAGAGAACTGGTCAGATGTGTTTGTTCCAATCGAGGTGTAGTTTTCGAACAAATTCTGTTCTGAGCATTTTTGTTTCAAGTCTGATGAGGCGATACAGCTCTTTCCACCACCGTTTAAAGCATTGTTAAGAGAAGAGGTATCAGAAACTGAGCTGGACTTTTTGTAATTTAATTTTTCAGATGTAACTGAGCCAAATGAATGAAGGGATGTATCCTTGCCGCAATGGCGATGATGATCACGTAAAGGTATCTCATTGGAGCTTTGATGTAATGCTTTTTCATTTAGTGCTCCTTCACCTTCTTCAAACTTTGACTTGTCAAATTCTTCTCTTGCATTACGTTGTTTTCTGTTTAGTTGCAATACATACAAGTCAACACATTAAAAATAATTCAAATTATCTCATCAATATATATTAACAGAACAATGTTATACAGGCAACTTCTCACAAATGTACATTTTAAAGAACAAGTACAAGATTTCGTAGATTGTCACTCAGTTTCATAGGGCTGAATTTTCTGGTCCTGCCTGTGGCGGGTTTCATGTTGGGCAGGAGCAGAAAATACAGAGAGAAGCCGAAAATCAGATTTCTGGCAGGAAATTAATTTGGAATTTTCCCCTCACCACATTCATGGTAGACAAATGGCGAGTTGGGTTTCCCACTGATCCATGACAGGAATGCCATTTGGGTACATTACCATGTCATGAATACTCAATATAAGTCTATTTGCTGGTTCCACCTTCTAATCTTGCATCACCTTAGTGAGAAATTAGATTGGTCGATACAAGGTTTGCTGCGGCTGGTGAGATAGATCGCACAGTGACAAATGGAGGTGGGGGCTGGGAGAGTATAAAGAGGAAGTGGAGAGCTCCTTGAAAGAAAGTCATAATCACTAGTCAGGGCGAGGGGATCAAGGTGAGAAATGAAAAACAGTTGTTGGGCTGAGTCGACCTCACATTCGGTGAGATGTTAAAGACAGTCTTGAGGCTTCCAGGACCAGGCTACAGCACTATGCAAGACATGTACATTACTGTACTATCCCAGGGAGGGACAAAGTTTAAGTGCTCAATTTGGATAAGGTACGGCTTAGTATGCAGGGCATGAACATGGTCTTACCATCAGTGGCCATAGGCTTGTCTGGCTCAGTACTGAGTTGCAGATGGTACGGTTAGGGGAGCTTGTAAATCAGGAAAACATGATAAAGAGGAATAGTCAAACTTTGTGTGTGTGTGTGTGTGGCGCGTTGTCCTCGGTATATGATAGTGTACAGATCCTCAAGATTGGGAGGGGTGAGGTCTACATGGGACATGACCTATGGTATTGATGAGTTCAGGTGGCTGAAATGTTCATTACAATTACAATGGGATCTCGGGTTACTCGGAAGCTGGAGAATAAAGAACAGTACAGCACAGGAACAGGCCCTTTGGCTCTCAAAGCCTGGGCTGATCACGTTGTTCTATCTTGACCAACCGTCTGTATCCCTCTATTCCCCAGCTGTTCATATGTTTATCCAGATAAGTCTTAAATGTCGCTAACATGTCTGCCTCAACCATCTCACTTGGCAGTGCATTCCAGACCCCCACCACTCTGTGTAAAACATTTCCCCCGCACATCTCTACCGAACCTTTCCTTATAAGAATAACCAGAAGGACATTTTCCTACAATTGTGGAGTTGCAGGAAATTTGGAGGAACCCGAAAAGTGACAAGGAGAGGTTTGCAGCTCGTCTTTAAACAAAAAGGTTGCAGCACCATAGCCTGAAGTTGTTACAGTTTGAAATCAAAGCCTGCACAGCATGGGTCTGAGAAGTGTGGAAGGAGCCCAGGACTGGGTTGCTTTCAGGGGGCACCCTCGAACTGCATTGGTACTCAACATTGAAATGATGCTCGAGCTGGGAGAAAGATTTCCTTGAGAACCTGCAATTGGAGCCGTCCCCTTTTGATGTGTGTCAGAAAGAGACTGCAGGAGTCATCGAGTTCTTCAGGGTAATGTCCAAGACCCAACTATTAACAACTGCTTCATTAATGACCTTCCTTCATCATAAACTCTGAACTGGAGAGGTCTGGTGACGTTTACACAATGTTCAGCACCATTCATGATTCCTCAGATGAGAAAGCAATCCATGTCCATATGAACACCGCTCGACAATCACCAGGCAAGACTGTTCTCTTCCTGTTGGGGAGCATTTCAGCGGTCACGGGCATTCGGCCTCTGATATTCGGGTAAGCGTTCTTCAAGGCAGCCTTCAGGACACACGACGGCGCAGAGTCGCTGAGCAGAAACTGATAGCCAAGTTCTGCACACATGAGGACGGCCTCAACCGGGATATTGCGTTCATATCACACGATTTGTAATCCCCACAGCTTGACTGGACCTGCAGAGTCTCACTGGCTGTCCTGTCTGGAGACAATACACATCTCTTTAGCCTCTCTTGATGCTCTCTCCACTCACATTGTTTGTATCTCAAAGACTTGATTAGCTGTAAGCATTCGCATTCCAACCATTATTCATGTAAATTGAGTTTGTGTCTTTATATGCCCTGTTTGTGAACAGAATTCCCACTCACCTGAAGAAGGGGCTTAAGGCTCCGAAAGTTTGTGTGGCTTTTGCTACCAAATAAACCTGTTGGACTTTAACCTGATGTTGTTAAACTTCTTACTGTGTTTACCCCAGTCCAACGCCGGCATCTCCACATCATGACTACCATCGACACCGCAAACTGCCACCTCCAAGTGGAGAGGATCTCCAAGAAGATCGCGCATATCGACACAGACATCAAGTTTCTACAAAGATGCAAGAAAGCAGACAAGATACCAAAAGGACTACAGATCACGAACCCACTCACGTCAAACTATAACAGACTACGCTGAGAGACTTTGCCGTCGCACCTCTCTCACACTCCTCAAACACCTCGTACACCAGCTCAACAGCAAACGCCGCAGCCTGGAAACCAAGATAGAGTCCACATTCTCAACTTGCGCTCAGGATGCAGCCCAGCTGCGAAACTCTGCCAAGCAGACTAGACAAAGGAACTACACCATCTACATGCACACCAAGAACAGGAAACTTGAGAAACTCGGCATCACCACCAGCAGCAACCAAGCCTTCCCCGGTACCACAGTCGAAAACAGTACCACTGCAGGGAAGTCCATTGTCAACTTGTCTGACTGCACACTTCAACCAGATGAAATCGAAGTTCTCAGCCGAAGGCTTAATTTTTGCCCCACCACCAAAATAGACCACATCAGTCTCGCAGCAGACACATGAATTCATCAGGCGAATGAGGCTGCGGGAGTTCTTCCACAAACCCCAAGAGGACAACAGCAAACACAATGAGACAGACAATGAACCGGAACAGCCGACAGAGAGATCCGCAGTGCATCCGAAGAGGAAAGAGTCGAATTGGACTCCTCCGGAAGGCCGCTGCCCTCGACTTGACATGTATGCCCAAGCCATCAGGAGGTGCGGCAACACCAAATTCATCAGCCGCACTCACAAGACAGCCCCGAACATCACCCAAGTACAACGCAACGCCATCCACGCTCTCAAGACCAACCGCAACATTATCAAACCAGCAAAGGAGGGGCCATCATCATACTGAACAGAACGGATGACTGCAAAGAAGTGTACCGACAACTAAACAACGAGGAACACTACAGACAGTTACCCGCCGATCCGACCAAAGAACACACCCGTCAACTCAACACTCTGATCAAGACCTTTGATCCGGACCTTCAGAGCACCCTCCGTGCTCTCATCCCACGTACTCCCTGCATTGGAGATCTCTACTGCCTCCCGAACATACACAAGGCAAACACACCCGGCCGTCCCATCGTATCGGGCAATGGGATCCTGTGCGAGAACCTCTCCCGCTATGTCGAGGGCATCCCGAAACCCATTGTACAAAGAACCCCCAGCTTTTGTCGCGACACGACGGACTTCCTACAGAAACTCGGCACACATGGAGCAGTTGAACCAGGAGCGCTCCTCGTCACAATGGATGTCTCGGCACTCTACAACAGCATCCCCCATGACGATGGCATTGCTGCAACGGCCTCAGTGCTCAGCGCCGACAACTGCCAGTTTCCAGATGCAATTTTACAACTCATCCGCTTCATCCTGGACCACAATATCTTCACCTTCAACAACCAGTTCGTCATCCAGACACACGGAACAGCCATGGGGACCAAATTCGCACCTCAATATGCCAACATCTTCATGCACAGGTTCAAACAAGACTTCTTCACCGCACAGGACCTTCAACCGATGCCATACACTAGATACATCGATGACATTTTCTTCCTTGGGACTCGTGGTGAACAATCACCGAAACAACGATATAATGAAATTCCATCCCACCATCAGACTCACCATGGACTACTCTCCGGAATCTGTTGCATTCTTGGACACACGCATCTCCATTAAGGATGGTCACCTCAGCACCTCACTATACCGCAAGCCCACGGATAACCTCACGATGCTCCACTTCTCCAACTTCCACCCTAAACACGTTAAAGAAGCCATCCGTATACACAGGATCTGCTCGGATGAGGAGGATCGCAACAGACACCTCCAGACGCTGAAAGATGCCCTCATAAGAACAGGATATGGAGCTCGACTCATCATTCGACAGTTCCGACGCGCCACAGCGAAAAACCGCACAGACCTCCTCAGAAAACAAACACGGGACACGGTGGACAGAGTACCCTTCGCCTTCCAGTACTTCCCCGGAGCAGAGAAGCTACGGCATCTCCTCCGGAGCCTTCAACATGTCATTGATGAAGACGAACATCTCGCCAAGGCCATCCCCACACCCCCACTTCTTGCCTTCAAACAACCGCACAACCTCAAACAGACCATTGTCCGCAGCAAACTACCCAGCCTTCAGGAGAACAGTGACCACGACACCACACAACCCTGCCACAGCAACCTCTGCAAGACGTGCCGGATCATCGACACAGGTGCCATCATCTCACGTGAGAACACCATCCACCAGGTACACGGTACATAGTCTTGCAACTCGGCCAACGTTGTCTACCTGATACGCTGCAGGAAAGGATGTCCCGAGGCATGGTACATTGGGGAAACCATGCAGACGCTGCGACAACGGATGAATGAACACCGCTCGACAATCACCAGGCAAGACTGTTCTCTTCCTGTTGGGGAGCACTTCAGCGGTCATGGGCATTCGGCCTCTGATATTCAGGTAAGCGTTCTCTAAGGCGGCCTTCACGACACACGATGGCGCAGAGTCGCTGAACAGAAACTGATAGCCAAGTTCCACACACATGAGGACGGCCTCAACCGGGATATTGGGTTCATGTCACACTATTTGTAACCCCCACAGCTTGCCTGGACCTACAGAGTCTCACTGGCTGTCCTGTCTGGAGGCAATACACATCTCTTTAGCCTCTCTTGATGCTCTCTCCACTCACATTGTTTGTATCTCAAAGACTTGATTAGCTGTAAGTATTTGCATTCCAACCATTATTCATGTAAATTGAGTTTGTGTCTTTATATGCCCTGTTTGTGAACAGAATTCCCACTCACCTGAAGAAGGGGCTTAAGGCTCCGAAAGCTTGTGTGGCTTTTGCTACCAAATAAAACTGTTAGACTTTAACCTGCTGTTGTTAAACTTCTTACATATGCAGCAAGACAATGGACAATATCCAGGCTTGGGCCGACAAGTGGCAAGTAACATTCATGCCAATAACCATCTCCCCATGACATTCAATGGCACTACCATCGCTGAATCCCCCACCATCGACATCCAGGGATTTAACAATGATCAAAGCCTGAACTGGATTAGCCATATAAACATAATGACTATAAGAACAGGTCAGGAGCTGGGAATACTGTGGCAATTCACCTTTTGACTTCCTTCCCCAAGGCCTGTCCACAATCTACAAGGCATAAGTCAGGAGCGTTATAGAATATTCTCCCCTTATTTGGACTGCCAATACCTTCTTCAAGAAGCTCAACACCATCCAGGGCAAAACAGCCCTCTTCATTGACACTTCTTCCACAAACATTAATTCCCTTCATCAGTGAGGCACAACGGCAACAGTACATACCATATGAAAGGTGCATTGCTGGAACTCACCAAGGCTCCATTGACAGCACCTACCTAACCCACAACCACTATCATCTATAAAAAAAAAGGGCAGCAGATACATAAGAACACTAATGTTTATCTCAAACTACCTCCACATCCTGACTTGAAAGTATACTTTGTTCATTCACATCTAACAGTCCCAGGGTGAAGGAGTATTGAATAATGGAACCTGGTGCTCATTGCTGCCTTCTTGATGGCAGTGATTCAATTGAGGGGAGAAGGGCCCCGCACCGTCTAGCCCATCTTCCAGAGGAGGCCTCGCCTGAGGTCCATGGTTCAGGGGAGCCCCAGTGCCACCCAGAGGATGAGGAGTTTAGACCCATCTAATGGAGGCCACCTGCACAACCAAGGGTATATCGAAAAGTCTCTCCTTTCTGGAGATGAGCAAAGACAATGTCACATATATCTGCATCTGTCAAGGTATGTAGTGGATCAGAATTGCCACATAGTGTGGGAGGATCAAACACCCCATGATCTGGGAGGACATCTCCTGCCAATCAAACTGAAGATCACTGGTGCACTCAATTTCTTTGTCTGAGGATCATTGCAAGCATCCAGAGGGAACCTATGCAGCATCTCAGTCCTTGGCACATAAATGTATCGAGCAGGTGACATATGCCCTCTACTGAAATTCACATGTGATGAAGCTATTCAGGCTGTTCGATTTCTGGGGTTTGCAGTGATCTCAGGATATGCTCGAGTTCAAGGTGCAGATTGCACACATATAGCTTTGAGAGCTCCATGGCAGCAGCTCTTGATGTTCATCAACAGGAAAAGGTTTCACTCACTGACCATTGGTGTGCAATCATCGGAAGGACATAGAACATGTTTGTAACAGGTACCCTGGGAGTTCCCATGATTCACATACATCCTGAGTCACTCCCAGATACTTTGCATCGAAGGGACTCAGTAATTACAGGGCTGGCTGCTTGGGGATAAGTGGTAACGAATCAAACGATGTCTCTAGACACCCACGTGTCGACCTCAGAGTTCTTCAGTTGAGAAGTGTATCTGGCGCATAGATTGACACAATCCATCATCGAGCAGACCATTAGCACCTTAATCCAAAAACATCACTTTGAATGTTTGGACCGCTCAGGTGGGGATGGGGCTCTGCAAGAACCTGTAGAAGGTACCCCACATAATCATAGTCTACTGTGCTCTTCAAAACCTGGCGCTTCAAAGGGGGTCCCTGGCCAGAGGAAGATATGGAGAAAGTTGATAGCTTCTTAGATGATGAAGGACAGGAAGGGCTAAAATCTAAAGACAGAGATGAGAGTCAGCACCATGTGAAGATACAACCGAAGAAGTATGATGTGGAAGATGATGTAATTAAGTTGCTTGCGAGACCATTTCATGCATGGATGTCAGATTTCCTTCCCTAAAGTGGATATTAGGGAACTGGATAAATCTTTAAAACAATCAAGTGGTCACCATTACATGACTATCTTTTTATTCCAGATTTACTAACTGAACTTGTTAGTAATTTCACCAGCTGTTGTGGTGGAAAATGGACTCCTGTTCTGGTATCTGGATTACTAATTCTGTGACATTACCACTATGCTAATTTACTTGGATGGGAGGATAAATACATAACAAATTACATTCAAAATAATGTGATGGGATCTTTTACTTTCACTTGAGAGCAGACGGGACCTTGGTTTAACATCTTATCCTGAATCTGACACCTCCGTCAATGTACTCATGCAATGCAGCATCCAGGAGTTTCAAACCAGATTTTAAGTCTAAAGTGGAATAATACGAGCTGAGTGACAGCCAAATCTATAGTCAAATCCACATAGATGTCAGTCAATCAGGCTTTGGCGAAACCATCACCTTTTCCTTGGACTTGGTTGATGGTGACTTCCTATATCGGAAGTTCAGTTATAGATTTCCAGCATCAGTCAGAATGCTGATTTAGACTCTCTCTATTACAGGGGTATAAGTATCACAGATGTGGTTGGCATATGCTGCTCTCTCTCTCAATAAAACAACGTGTTTGATCGTTCAAATACCCCTGATTGATGTGCACAACATCTGGGCTGAAACACTGCAAACTGCAGTCGATCTCGGAGTTCTCAATTCCTCGAGATTACTAATCATGAACATATTTACAGCCTTCTTCTGAGCAGCAGCATTTTTACATTTTCCTTGCTAAAACCACTGCAATACAACTTGTAGAAGCATAGCGTAGCCAGAAGTAAAATTTAGGAATATTATGAACTCGCACCGCTGAGAATATTACGTTATGGCATCATAGTAAGCCATTAAAATGTGAAAGCATTTCCAATTATTAGCTGGTCTATGGAGCATTTTTATAGTGGCTGCTGATCCTGCAATGCCACATACCATTTATATTATTGTTAATTAATTAGCAGAGCTTTATTGAAGTGGAAGGATTCTAAGAAGTGATTTTGGAATGGGAATGCATGGAAGTGGGGATCAGGAATAGCTCAGGTTAAGGGTTGTTCAATGAACCCAAGAACACAGGAGCAGGCAATTTGGCCCCTCCAGCCTGCTCTGCCATTTAACTGCATCATGGCTGACCGTCTACCTCAATCTCATCTTCCCACACTATCCCCATATTCCTTGATGTGATTGGTATCTAGAAATCTATAAACCTCAGTCTTGAACATACTCAAATGACTGAGCTTCCACAGCACTCTGAAGTACAGGGAACCAAAGGTTCACCACCCTCTGATTGAAGTAATTCCTTATTTCAACCCGAAATGGTCTACCCCTTATTCTGAGACTGTGCCGCCTGATACAGATACTAGATATCCCCTCAACCAGGAAAAATATCCTTCCTGCATCTACCTTTCAAGCCCTGTAAGAATTTCATGCACTTCCATGAGATCAAGGGCCCTATTTTACCATTTTGATTCTAAGTGCTGAATCTGGGAGTGTTTCAGATCTGACTTTTAGACCTGTTCTCAGGCACTCCCATACACATACTGCCCGAAAAAATATCAACGATTCCGAATCACGCTGCACAAGCCTGTGAGCAGGGCTCAATGCGCCCACAACCCTGCAGCTCCGATCGGCGCCTCCAACTACTGACAGAATGTAGCCTTTTAGCCACATCCCTCCAGGCCCCCCCCCACCACCCCACAGACAATGTCCCACCACCTCCCCAACATTACTGACCCCCTTATCCCCCAACCCCCTGCCACCCAGACCAATCGTGGGCCCCTCCTCTCCCACTCTCCCCCCCATCGATCTCAAGCAGAAGGGCAGCGAACCTCCACTTCCCCCCGACCAATCTCAGGCAGTGATCCACCCTCCCCCTTCGATCTCGGGCGGAGTGACAGCGGACCCCTCCTTACCCCCCGCCACTGATCTCAGGCAGAGTGGCAGCAGACCAACCCCCCCCCCCGCACTACACCACCGATCTCAAGCAGATTGGCAGTGGACCTCCTCCCCCCCTCGCCTCGGATCTCAGGCAGAGTGGCAGCGGACCCCCCCGTTCCCCGTCACCACCGATCTCAAGCAGAGTGGCAGTGGACCCACCATCCCCCCGCCCCATCAATCTCAAGCAGAGAACTGTCAGACGCCAAGCACTTATCTCCTCACGAACCCTCACTGATGGAGCGTCCAAATCGGACTTCCATAGAGCATGTCTATTTCACGCCAATTCCAGATGGACGAACGTAGTGGTAAAGGGAGAAATGCTGGTAAAGTTAGGCATGCAGCCCATTAAGTCAACTTAAATGCATGCAAACGCATTTAAATGGCCGTCGCGCCCGGTCCCAATCGTGGCCATTTTTGGGCCTTGGTAAAGGGGGAGGCGGGGCACGGATCATACTACCTGCCTCATGCCCGACTTTACCAGGTTTTCACACCCGGAAACGGGCGCAATGTGATGGTAAAATCAGGCTCCAACTCTCATTCTTCTAAACTCTAGAGTACAGGCCCAGTTTCCTCAATCTTTCCTCAAAACAATCCCACCATCTCAGGAATTTGCCTGGTCAGCCTTTGTTGCACTCTCTCTATGTTAGGTATATCCTTCCTTGATAAGGAGACCAAAGCTATACATAATACTCCAGGTTTCGTCCCACCAAGGCTGTGGAAGAATTCAGGCTCCAGGCTCATCTTGGTGCCTTCCTGTCCCTGTGCTATTCTCACTACCAGGATCTGCTGTAGGATGTATAGGTGCTATATTGGTCCCAGTTACATGGCAATGATGTGGATATTGCAACTATACCACCCACCATCAACACTGAGCAGAAATTTAATTAGGTCAGCCATATAAATGCCATGGCTACTAAACCAATTCAGAGGCTGAGTATTTTGCAGTGAACCACTGACTTCCTGACTCCCCAAAGCCTAAAAAGACACAAGTCACAAGTGTAATGAAAAATATTTGACTTGCCTGGATGGGTGCAGGGACAACAAGATTCAAATCTCAATACCATCCAAGACAAAGTAGTCCATGTGACAAATAGTCTCATCCATCACTCTAAATATCCATTCCACTATTGATACCGCCAGTCCAAAGATGCGCAGGTTAAAAGGATTGGCTGAGCTAAATTGCCCCTTAGTGTCCCAAGATGTGTAGGTAAGGGGGATTAGCAGGGTAAATGTGTGGGGGTTACAGGGATAGGGTGGGGGGTGGGCCTTGATAAGATATTCTGTCAGAGTCAGTGCAGACTTGATGGGCCAAATGGCTTTTCTACACTGCAGGGATTTTATTATTCTATGAATAGGCTTCACTAAACAACTTTCCAAAATTTATTCGACAGCTCCTCTCAAACTCCCAGAAGAACAAGAGCACATGGGACCACCATCTTTGAACTACACACCAATCTGACTTGCAGCTATATTACCGATCCTTCATTCTTGCTACATCAAAAACTTTGGCCCTACCTAACAATACTGTGAAAGTATACGTTCATTGCATAGACTAGTCATTTAAGGCAAGGTGAGGAAAGGGCTGGGACCTGAATATTCAAGGGTGACCTTTCTTTTGGGCAGCAAGTTAAGAAAATGTGGAGGAGTAGCTCTTAAGTATGACATGAGTACAATGTCATAGAGGGAAAGATGAGCTCAGATCAAGATGGAGAATCAGTCTGGCTACAGGTAAGAAATAGTAAAAGGCAGAAATGAAGCTTGAGGGAGTAGTTTACAGGCCTCCTCTATGCCCTAAAAGTGAAAGGGAGAATTAATGGGGGCTTGAAAGAAGGCTGCAGCAATAGTCATGGATGATTTTAATCTACATATAGGTTGGGCGCATCAGATGGGCAGAGGTAGCAGAAGATGAGTCCATGAAGGTTTTTTTGAGAGAGTTTCTGAGAACCAACCAGGCAGCAGGCTATCTAGATCTGGTAATATGAAATAATGATGTGGAGATGCCGGCGTTGGACTGGGGTAAACACAGTAAGAAGTTTAACAACACCAGGGATCAAGTGGATCACTTGAAGAGCATAGAGGGTATACAAGTAGAGTTAAGAAAGAAATCAGGAGGGCAAAAAGGGGACATGATTGCTTTGGCAGATAAGGCAAAGGAGAATCCAAATAGAGATTTTACAGATACATGAAGGGCAAAAGAGTAATAAGGGAGAGAGTAGGGCCTCTTAAGGATCAACAAGGTCATCTATGTGCGGATCTACAAGAGATGGGTGAGATCCGAAATGAATATTTCTCATCAGTATTTACTGTTGAGAAAGGCGTGGATGCTCGGGAACTTGGGGAAATAATGATGTCTTGAGGACTGTACATATAAAGAGAAGGAAGCGCTGGAAGTCTTAAAGAGCATCAAGGTAGATAAATCCCCGGGATCTGATGAAGTGTATTCCAGGACGTTGTGGGAGGCTCGGGAGGAAATTGCGGGTCCCCGAGCAGAGATATTTGAATCATTGACAGCCACAGGTGAGGTGCCTGAAGATTGCAGGGTGGTAAATGTCGTGCCTTTGTTTAAAAAGCGCTGCAGGGAAATGCCTGGGAACTACAGGCTGGTGAGCCTCACATCTGTAGTGAGTAAGTTGTTGGAAGGTATTCTGAGAGACAGGATCTATAGGCATTGAGAGATTAGGGACAGTCAGCATGGCTTTGTGAGTGGAAAATCATGTCTCACAAATTTGATTGAGTTTTTTGAAGAGGTAACCAAGGTGGATATGGGGAGGGCAGTGCAGTTGATGTTGTCTACATGAACTTTAGCAAGGCCTTTGACAAGGTACCGCACGGTAGGTTGTTGCATAAGGTTAAACCTCATGGGATCCAGGGTGAGGTAGCTGTGATGGCTTCAGCCAGGGTAATGAGGTTGGCTTGCTCGAGTATGAACTACCTGATGAGTCCTCGCCCCTTCGCTTTGGGAGAGGAGTACGGCAGGGCTGCCCCCTGTCCGACCAACTTTATTCTGTGTGCGTGGTGCCATTCCTGCGCCTCTTGCGGAGGAGGTTGTTGGGTTTGACTCTGCGCGGCCCGGATGTAGGGGTGGTCCTGTCGGCCTACGCCGATGACGTGCTCCTCACGTTCACGGACCCGGCTGACCTGCGGAGGATGCGAGAATGCCAGGTGGTGTACTCCGCCGCGTCCTCTGCCAGGATCAACTGGGCCAAGTGCTCCGGACTCCTGGTTGGTCCGTGGGAGACGGACCCCCTTCCGGAGGAGCTCAGGCCTTTCACCTGGAGCAGGACCAACCTCCTCTACCTGGGGGTCCATCTCTGCCCAGCCGAGGAATCCTGGCCGGCAAACTGGCAGGAGCTGGAGGCCAAAGTCTCCGCCCGCCTGGGTCGCTGGACAGGACTGCTCCGAGTGCTGTCCTACAGGGCACGAGTTCTCATCATAAACCAGCTGGTCGCCTCCATGCTGTGGCACTGGCTGGTCACTTTGACCCCTCCCCCTGGCTTTGTCACCGAAATGCAGTAAGCCGTCGTGCGGTTCTTCTGGGACAACCGACTGCACTGGGTCTCTGCCGAGCTTCTGCATCTCCCGCTTGAGGAGGGCGGACAAGGTCTGGTGTGCCTCCGCACATAGGTAGCGACCTTCCCCCTCCAGACCCTGCAGAGATACCTTTACGTCGAGCCTCCTCCACGATGGCGACGTATTTTTTCCGCCAGTTGCATGGCCTCAACTACGACGTGCAGCTCCTGCATATCAACCTGGGGCGTAT
Organism: Mustelus asterias; assembly: GCF_964213995.1. Classification (NCBI taxonomy): domain Eukaryota; kingdom Metazoa; phylum Chordata; class Chondrichthyes; order Carcharhiniformes; family Triakidae; genus Mustelus; species Mustelus asterias. The sequence goes on from NW_027590757.1 coordinate 119,751, forward strand.
TCCGACCTCCTTGCGGGAGTTGCCCGTCTTTTACCAGGACCTCCTTACGGTCTGGAACGCAGTCGCCTCGCGACGCAGCTCTCCCCCGTCAGGAGTAGCGGCTCTTGTGCGAGAGCCGTTGCTCAGGAATCCGCACCTCCAGCCTTACAACTTCAGGTGGCTGGCGGAGAGGAGGGCCGCGGACGGCGGGGTGACCAGGATCGGGGACGTGCTGGATGGCGGAGGAGCGGGCTGGATGAGCCCCCACATGCTGGCTGAGCGCGCGGGGGTGGCCGTCTGGCGCGCGGCCAAAGCCATCCAAGACCTTAAGACGGTCGTGCTCGGCCCTGAGTGCGCACGCGGTCTGGAGGCGTGCGGTGGGATCCTGCCCAAGCGTTTCCCTGCTCGGACGGAATTTCACATTGGTCCAAAGCCTAAACCTTCCCCCCCCACGGGTCAGGTGCCCCACTGCATGTGCTGCCTCGCGGAAATGTCCTCCGTGCCCTTTTCCACCACGCAGAGGCGTTTCCTGTACGGGCTGCTGCTGCACACCTTTCATTACCGCGTCCTCGCCTGTCGCCCGGATACATCTTGGCGGGCCTTGTTGCCGCCAGGCGGCGGAGGTCCCCAGTGGAGGTCCCTCTACGGAGGGATCTCCCCCAATTATCTTGGGGACCTGGGGTGGAGGGTGCTGCACGCAGCAGTGCCGTACAACCGTAGGTTTTTCCGGTTCACGGGCTCCCAAGACTGCCCTTTTTGTGGCCTTGTGGAGTCCGTGGACCATGTCTATGTTCTGTGTTTGAGACTGCACACCCTTTTTGGTTTCCTCAAACACCTTTTACTGATGTTTTGTTTACACTTCAGTCCCACGCTCCTGATCTACGGGCACCTGGTGCAGAGAGGGGCGGATCGGGATGCCGACCTCCTCGTGAACCTACTCCTGGGCCTGGCGAGATGCGCCATCAATAGGTCCACGCAGCGAGCGATCAACGGGCCCGTCCATCCTGACTGTCTGCCCCTCTACCGCGGCTCATTCGCGGCCAGGTGTCTCTGGAGAGGGAGCATTCGGTGTCCACCGGCGCAGTTGACGCCTTCCGCGACCGCTGGGCACCGCAGGGGCTGGGGTGTATTATCGACCCTGATAATCACCTTTTGGGTTGATGTTTTAAGTTTCCTTTCGACTTTGTTTTTGGTTCGGGCTGTTCCCCCTTCTTTTTGGGGAGCTGCCCCTTTTAATTTGTCCCTAAGTTAGTTTGAGTTTGTTTATTTGGTTGGTATCGAAAGAAATACCTGATGAGTCCTCGCCCCTTCGTTTTGGGAGAGGAGTACGGCAGGGCTGCCCCTTGTCCGGCCAACTGTATTCGATTTGCGCCGAGCCATTCCTGCGCCTCTTGCGGAGGAGGTTGTCGGGTCTGACTCTGCGCGGCCCGGACGTAGGGGTGGTCCTGTCGGCTTACGCCAATGACGTGCTCCTCATGTTCACGGACCCGGCTGACCTGCGGAGGATGCGAGAATGCCAGGCGGTGTACTCCGCCGCATCCTCCGCCAGGATCAACTGGGCCAAGTGCTCCGGACTCCTGGTTGGTCCATGGGAGACGGACACCCTTCCAGAGGAGCTCAGGCCTTTCACCTGGAGCAGGACCCCGAGCGTTCCCCTAGTCTAAGTAATGGTGACCATGAAACGATAATTGATTGTTACAGAAATCCATCTGGTTCACTAACATCCTTTAGGGAAGGAAAGCTGCCTATAGGTGACTCCAGACCCACAGCATTGTTTTGGTCGCCGCACTACCAGAAGGACGTGGAGGCGTTAGAGAGAGTGCAGAGAAGGTTTACCAGGATGTTGCCTGGTATGGAGGGTCTTAGCTACGAGGAGAGATTGGGTAAACTGGGGTTGTTCTCCCTGGAAAGATGGAGAATATGGGGAGATCGAATAGAGGTGTACAAGATTATGAAGGGGATGGATAGGGTGAATGGTGGGAAGCTTTTTCCCAGATCAGAAGTGACGATCACGAGGGGTCACGGGCTCAAGGTGAGAGGGGCGAAGTATAACTCCGATATTAGAGGGATGTTTTTTACACATAGGGTGGTGGGGGCCTGGAATGCGCTGCCAAGTAGGGTGGTGGAGGCAGACATGCTAACATCGTTTAAGACTTACCTGGATAGTCACATGAGCAGCCTGGGAATGGAGGGATACAAACGATTGGTCTAGTTGGACCAATGAGCAGCTCAGGCTTTGGGGGCCAAAGGGCCTGTTTCCTGTGCTGTACTGTTCTTTGGAGGGATATGTCGCCATGTCACCAGCGCATTAGCCTGGGCCTCCAGATTACTACTATATCACCATCTTTGATAAGGTTTCCATTATCTTTCTTACTGCTGAAGTTAACCTATTTGGCCTATTGTTCCCTGAACTTGTTCTTAAACAAGTTTTCAAATCTAGGCATCACGTTAACTGTTAAACTTATGGCACTATTCCATCTTCTAATGATATTTAATAGTGCTTCTGCTAGCTCTTCCTTAACTCTGCCCCAACTTCTCTTAATGTGTGGGGATAGAATCCATCGGCCCAGGGGTTTTATCCTGTCTTGTGTCTGGTTCATCCATTATCGCACCAATTCCTATTTAACAGAGATCAGAGTGGCTGAAAACAAGTAGCTAAATTGCTGTCATTCTGAAATCTATATAGTTCCTCTTGCGATTTGTTACATCCTTTGTTTTTGTATCAACAAATTTCAAAATTATGTCCTTTTTGACCAAATCAAAATCATTTATCTACAACAAAAATACAAGTAGAGCCAGCACTGTTCCCTGTAACATCAATTCCAAATGTTCTCTCATCAAAGCAATATTCATTTGCCTTAAATTACTTGTCCGTGAACTAACTTTCTCATTATTGGAGGACTTCAAATTATTCTGGGATTTAAAACACCAATAAAGACTATTAGAACAGAGTGGATTAACTTAAGATAAGAATCACAGACTGCTTCATATATATGTTACAGAGGTACTGTCTGCATAGTAACACATATAACCACAGTTAGATAATTCAAACATGTATTTTTGAAAGTATTATTGAACAGGCATGGATCTTGGCTAAAGGCACAGGGTTCGAAGGCATTGTGGGAAATAGGCCAGTAAAGTGAACCACATTCCTGATAACAATACACCCATAGAAGCATAGCCCTTATCAGCATGGGTACCAGACAGCTCAGTGAATGAGATATTCATTGAACAAGGACAGACTACTGATTCCAGACAGCTAATGAATAAGCCAGAGAAGAATCCAGGAAGGTGGCCATGGGAAAGTCAGGCAGAAACCGCTAGAACCTATTGTTTCCATGCTATCAGAGAATAACTGTGATTGGCCAAGGTATATGGCATTTACTAATCATGACTGATCTGTATTAATGATGATGAGCCAGAAGGCGAGTAAAATGTCTTTTGGAAGTTGTATAATTGTACTGCCGCTGTGATGTAACTTCAGAGAAGAGTTGGACTGCCCAACCCTTCTTTTCCCAGCTTGCGTTGGTCAATAAAGAAACTTCCTTCGCCAGGATACTGTGTTGCGAGTCTTTGTATTAGCTAAAGTTAAGCTCAATACTTAGCCTCTGAAAACCCCCCGAAACTAATCACTTATTTTTTCTTGTATATAACATACTTATATTTTTCTGACAAGCTTCTTTTGAGATACTTGACTGAATACCTCTGAAAATCCATACACACTTCGTTTTTCAAAAAACTAGTAAAATTTGCCAATACAATGTGCCTTTAACAAACCATGCTAATTCCTGAACTAATAATACGTTCTAAATCCTCATTAATTTTCCCTTGAAGTAAGGAATCGAAAGGGAGAAAAGTTTGATAAATTTGCTTTCTTGTTCACATATTGCTAGTTTGGACAAAAACCTGGCTCCTGCCAGCAACAGAAACATTACACACAACGTGCACTTTATAATCATTTTTTCAACACTATTCCTTGAGGAAGGTACAATATATTTTTGATGCTCAACATATTGCTTTCCTGACAGCTACATATGCTTCATAGTGCTCTATGAAAGTTATTCATCATTGCTCTGCTACCATTATTACATGGACATCTGAAAGTGATTGTCCTTTGTCTGAAGTCACCAAAATAACTACTATAGTTTCATTGAGATGTCTGATTTTAGCAAATGAATAGGAAAAATGGCATGTACTTGTTGATGCTTTTCTGGAACATCTTTTGAAATTTAAAACTTACTTTTTCATGCGATGTAAACCTCGTTTATATTTACGTAAGGGCACACATTTGTCAATTTCCAGCTCTTGCTCTGTTTCAGTTGACTCTAAGTCAAAGAGTAGAGAAATGTCAGAATTATCAATAACTATACAATTAATATGTTTTAATCTCCAAAATTGGTTGCAAACTTTACAAATTTTCATTAATTCCAACATTACCATTAATTGGATTTTTCCACGTTTCAGCCTTCTTTAATCTCTTCCGCATTTTACGAAAATAACGCTAAAAATAAACAAACATTTCATTTTTATTCTGACAGAATTGTAAACTAAATTCGTAATTCAGTAGTATTAATTGCCAAAGAGTGCAATTTTCATTTTGGAAAACATATTTATGAAAATATGATGATGTAGTATAAGTACACAATTTACATCTGCTGTAAAAATGCCACAATGTACCTGCAGCTGTCGATTACACATGGAAGAGCATGAGGGCTGTTATGTTAAAATGCCATGTAGAATTAGCTGATGTGGCTCTTATATGTTGCCTCGGTTAATAACTTATCGTTGCTATACCCAATGTTACGACGTGGATACAGATCAGCATTATTCCAATGACATAACAATGACATATATATGAAGAAGATCTTGAAACCTTTGATGATATAACAAGGCAATTTATTATACCAAATAATTTTGCATGGATTTTAAAAAAAAAATTAGCTTCTTGCGTCCCATCAGATCTGAGTGCGTGTATCTGAATTTGAAGAGCTCATTTGCCAAAAGATCATTCGGTGCAGCCTTTCTGGTCACTGAAAAGTAACTCTCATTCTGCCATATGCTGTTCCTGGGCAGAATTTTCCCATTTCTTTTCCAGGTGTTGTCTCAGGCAGGAAAAACGGAGGATAGCCCACCAGCTGCCTCGCCAGGTTTTCCCACTGTATTTTCCAATAAATTAAGGGTTTTAAGAAAGTTAAGAGGCAGGATGTCATGCAAGGAGAGGTGAACCAGCAATCTCAGGTGCCGAGATCAGGGGGCCCTACACTGATCAAAAATTGGACGGTTCTCTGGCTTTCCCTTCCATCCCCTCCCTGGAAACCTTTGCCCCAGGCTTCCCTTCATATCCCTCTCTTCAGGCTTGCATTGAAGCACCGGCACCACAAAGCCGCCAAGAAAGCTGCCTGTGCCCCCACCACCCCAAAACGAAGATGTAGAGCCGATTCACAGGTGCCAGCTTGAATTCACTCAACTCCAAGTTGGCCTCGGAGGTCTGGTCTGCTTGTGTCTCTTGAAACCATTCTGAGTTTAATTTGACGTGGGGGCATGATTCCAACTTATGGGCCCGATAATGATATGCAAATATATTACATTGAGATTCCGATGTTGAACACAGGAAATGTGACCAGCCACCAATGGGAGGAGGGGCAATCGCGCCCTAAATCTATGTCATTTATCACGTCTAAAGACTTCTCGCAACTCTCACCACCAAACCTGCCCAATGCAAAAGGGAGCAGAAAATCTCAGCCATCATCTTTACTACAAGCCCCAAGGGTTTCTTGTTTATTCCTCTGTCCAGTGGTGCAACTATTGTTAGGAGGCCTATAAACTACTCCCACCAGTATTTACTCACCCTTGCTATTCCTAATTTCCACCCATACTGATTCAGATAGAGCCTTTAATTTTTTTACTACCATTCTCTGCATAGATCTTACTGCCCGATGTACTATTACAGTTAAACTCTGCAAACCTTCGTGTTCCACTCCATCTTTACTTATAATCATTACACTGTTTTAAGTGAGCAAGCATGAAAACAGCAGCTGATCACTGATTGCAGCTCGTCACAGGGTGAGAATTTGGGAATTTGGTGAATGAGGGAATTGGGAGGAGGTGCTTTTTATGCAAGTAGCTACCTTAACTGAGCTTGAAAAAGCACGGAGAGTGGTAGACCAGTTTAAAATATCTAATGCTCGATGGATCAGTCACATTCCGAGAAAACAGGCAAGAGACTGGTTGTAGCATTTTGCTCACAACTTTCAAAACTCGGATACTTTAGCAGTCGTTGTGAGGTTTTATTAGTAGTATTAGGAACAGTACAGTCTAGGGTTTCTAATCTCCAAGTTTATAATGGGTAATCTGTAACGGTAAGGCAGACAGGATAATTTGGCGACATGGAATGTTCATCATTTAACATGTGGAAAGTTGTGGTTGCTTCCTGTGGCCTACATGCCTACAAGTTAAGGAAGTGTCACCAGAAACTTGAGCTCTGGATTTCAGAGCTTGTGAGACAACTGAAGTTAATATGACGCAGCTATGAGACCGAGTCATGGATAGCACATTTAAGGTGGTGATCGATCACACTACAAGTTAAAAGAGTACAGAGACGCAATAGTCAATCTAGAAGCATCAGGCAGATAGCCTAATGCAGGAGTCCCCCGAGTCCATCCCATAAACAATTGAGTTCTCTGTTCTGGACATTGGTGAGGGTGATGGTTCCTCAAGAGGCTTGCAGCTAGAGTCAAGGCCAAGATCCTGGTTGAGGCCGTTCTCGTGTGTGCGCAACTTGGCTATCAGTTTTTGCTCGGCAATTCTGCATTGTCGTGTATCGTGAAGGCCACCTTGGAGAACGCTTACCCGAAGATCAGAGGCTGAATGCCCGTGACTGCTGAAGTGTTCCCCAACAGGAAGAGAACACTCCTGCCTGGCGATTGTCGAGCAGTCTTCATTCATCCATTGAGGATGGCCTCAACCGGGATCTTGGGTTCATATCACACTACCTGTAACCCCCACAACTTGCCTGGGCTTGCAAAATATCACTGACTGTCCTGGCTGAGACAGTTCGCACCTCTTTAACCTGTGCTTAACCCTCTCTCCACTCACATCGTCTGTACCTGTAAAGACTTGATTACCTGTAAAGACTCGCATTCCAACCATTATCTTGTAAATTGAATCTGTGTCTATGCATGCCCTGTTTGTGAACACAACTCTTCACTCACCTGAAGAAGGAGCGACACTCTGAAAGCTTGTGCTACCAAATAAATCTGTTGGACTTTAACCTGATGTTGTAAGTGGGCCAATCCATGGCTTATAAAGGAAATTAGAGAGCATATCTGCTCTAAGGAAGAAGCATACAGATTGGCCAAGAAAAATAATAGGTCTGAGGATTGGGAGCAGTTTAGATTTCAGCAAAGAAGGACCAAGGGATTGATTAAGATGGGGAAAATACAGTACGGAAGTAAGTTTGCAGGGAACATAAAGATAGACACTAAGAGTTTCTATAGATATGTAAAGAGAAAGAGGTTGGTGAAGACAAATGTAGGTCCTCTGCAGACAAAAACGGGGAAATGTATAAGAGGGGACAAAGAAATGGCCGAACAACTGAATATATACTTTGGTTCTGTCTTTACAAAAGAGGACACAAATGAGATACCAGAAATGTTGGCGTATGCAAGATTGAGTGAGAGGGAAGAACTGAGGGAGATCAATATTAGTAGAGCAGTGGTACTGGGAAAGCTGATGAGATTGAAGGCAGATAAATCCCCAGGGCCTGATAATCTACATCCCAGAGTACGGAAGGAAGTGGCTCTAGAAATAGTAGATGCATTGGTGATCATCTTCCAGGATTCTATAGACTCTGGAACAGTCCCTGCAGATTGGAGGGTAGCGAATGTCACTCCAATATTCAAAAAGGGAGGTAGAGAGAAAACAGGGAATAATAGACCAGTAAGCTTAACACTGGTAGTGGGGAAAAGTCTCGAATCCACGATCAAGGATTTTATAGCATTTAGAAAGCAGTGGCAGGATCAGACAGTCAGCGTGGATTTGACAAATCTGTTGGAATTCTTTGAAGATGTAACTAGTAGAGTTGACAAGGGGGAACCAGTAGATGTGGTATATTTGGACTTTCAGAAAGCGTTTGACAAACTTCCGCGCAAGAGATTATTGTGCAAGATTAAAGTGCATGGGATTGGAGGAAGTGTATTGAGATGGATAGAAAACTGATCGGCAGAGAGGAAACAACAAATAGGAATTAATGGGTGCTTTTCAAATTGGCAGGCAGTAACTAGTAGGGTGCCACAGGGATCAGTGCTGGGACCCCAGTTATTCACAATATATATTCATGATTTGGATGAGGGAACAAAATGTAACATCTCAAAGTTTGCAGACGAAGCCAAGTTGGGTGGGAGGGTGAACTGCGACCAGGATGCAGAGATCCTTCAGAATGATCTGGACAGGTTGGGTGAGTGGGCTAATCAATGGCAGATGCAGTATAATTAGGATAAGTGTGAGGTTATTCACTTTGGAAGCAAAAACAAGGCGGAGATTACTACCTGAATGGCTGTAAATTGGGAGAGGGGAGTGTGCAGCGGGACCTGGGTTTCCTTGTGCACCAGTCACTTCAGGTAAGCATGCAGGTGTAGCAGGCGGTAAAGGCGGCAAATGGCATGATGGCCTTCATCGCGAGAGTTTTTGAGTACAGCAGCAGGGATGTGTTGTAGCAACTATACAGGGCCTCGGTGAGGCCACACCTAAAGTATTGTGTGCAGTTTTGGTCTCCTTTTCTGAGGAAGGACGTTCTTGCTCTCGAGGGAATGCAGCGAAGGTTAACTCGGCGGATTCCAGGGATGGCGGGATTGATGTATGAGGAGAGATTGACTCGGTTAGGATTGTTTTCGCTGGAGTTCAGATGAATGAGGGAGGATTTCATAGAGACTTATAAAATTCTAACAGGCCTAGATAGGATAGATGCAGGGCGGATGTTCCCGATGGTGGGGGAGTCCAGAACCAGGGATCACAGTCTGAGGATTCAAGATAGACCATTTAGGACGGAGATGAGGAGACATTTCTTCACCCAAAGAGTGGTAAACCTGTGAAATTCATTACCACAGGAAGTAGTTGATGCCAAAACATTGAATGCATTCAAGAGGCGGCTGGATATAGCACTTGGGGCAAATAGGATCAAAGGTTATGGGCAAAAAGCAGGATTAAGCTATTGAGTTGGATGACCAGCCATGATCTCAGTGAATGGTGGAGCAGGCTCGAATAGCCAAATGGCCTCCCTCCTCTTGCTCCGATCTTCTATGTTTCTATGTGGGCAGCATGGTGGCACAGTGGTTAGCACTGCCGCCTCACAGCACCAGGGACCTGGGTTTAATTCCAGCCTTGGGTAACTGTCTTTGTGGAGTTTGCGCATTCTTCCCGTGTCTGTGCAATTTCCTCCCACAGTCCAAAGATGTGCAGGTTACATGCGCAATTGTTCCTTGAGTGTCAGGGAATTTGGCAATGGGGCTGACAGGAATAGGGCCTGGGTGGGATGTTGCCAGTGCAAGCTCAATGGGCTGAATGACCTCTTTCTGCACTGTATGGATTCTATGATTCCATGAACCATGGGTATGCAACCATGTGTACTGGCTATAGTCTGGAATCTGCAGAATCTGTGCAGGAACTCAGGCTAAAATATATTGATTTTTAAAAAGAACACAAGAACTCAGAGCAGGAGTAGGCCATTTGGCCCTTCAACCCTGCTCCGCCATTCAATTAGATCATGGCTGATCTTTTCATGGACTCAGCTCCACTTACCCACCCGCTCACCACAGCCCTTAATTCCTTTACTGTTCAAAAATCCATCTACCTTTGCCTTAAAACTCTCAATCAGGTAGTCCCAACTGCTTCACTGGACAGGGAATTCCACAAAGTCACAACCCTTTGGGTGAAGAAGTTCCTCCTCAACTCAATCCTGAATCTGCTCCCCCTTATTTTCAGGTTTCACCCCCCAGTGGAAACAACCTCCCTACTTCTATCTTATCTATTCCCTTCATAATTTTATATGTTTCCATAACACCCCCCTCATTCTTCTCAATTCCAAAGAGTATAATCTCAGTCTACTCAGTCTCTTCTCATAAGCCAACCTTCTCAACTCGGAATCAACCGAGTGAATCTCCTCTGCACCCCCTCCAGCACCAGGACATCCTTTCTCAAGTAAGGAGACCAAAACTGTACACAGTACTCCAGGTGTGGCCTCCCCAGCACCTTATATAGCTGCAACATAACCTCCCTGTTTTTAAACTCCATCCCACTAGCTTTCGAGGACAAAATTCCATTTGCCTTCTTAATTACCTGCTGCACCTGCAAACCAACTTTTTGTGATTCATGTACAAGGACACCCAGGTCCCTCTGCAAGCTGCAATTTTTTACCATTTAAATAATAGTCCACTTTGCTGTTATTCCTATCAAAATGGATGGCCTCACATTTACCAACATTGTATTCTATCTGCCAGACCCTTGCCTACTCACTTAAACTCTCTATATCTCTTTGCAGACTTTTATAGTGTCCTCTGCACACTTTGCTCTACCACTTATCTTAGTGTCATCTGCGAACTTTGACACACTACACTTTGTCCCCAATCATCTATGTAAATTGTAAATAATTGCGGTCCCAACACTGATCCCCGAGGCATACCACTAGTCACTGATCGCCAACCAGGAAAACACACACTTATTCCCACTCTTCGCTTTCTGTTAGTTAACCAATCCTCTATCCATGCTAATACATTACCCGTAATGCCGTGCATCTTTATCTGATGCAACAGCCTTTTGTGCGGCACTTCGTCAAATGCCTTCTGTGCGGCACCTCGTCAAATGCCTTCTGGAAATCCAGATACACCACATCTACCAGTTCCCCATTGTCCACTATGCTCGTAATGTCCTCAAAGAATTTCATTCAATTAGTTAAGTGTGACCTGCCTTTCATGAACCCATCGTGTGTTTTCCCAATGGGACAATTTCTATTCAGATGTCTCACTATTTCTTCCTTGATGATAGCTTCAAGCATTTTCCCCACTACAGAAGTTAAGCTAACTGGCCTATAGTTACCCACCATTTTTCTATCTCCTCTTTTAAACAGTGGCGTCACATTTGCTGCTTTCCAATCTGCTGGAACCGCCCCAGAGTCCAGCGAATTTTGATAAATTACCACGAGTGCATTTGCTATTTCCCCCACCGTCTCTTTTAGTATCCTGGGATGCATTCCTTCAAGGCCAGGAGACTTGTCTACTGTGATGCTAGTGTACCTTTAAGAAAGTTTTTTTTTTAAAACATGACTTCTGCAGCTTTCACAGCTTCAGTGGTTTCTGAGCTCACAGCTTCAGTGACGTCACTGTTGCCGGCTTGACTGGAAATGTCCTTTTATTGCTCAAGTGTCTTAAATGGGGTTGTTTGTGGTGTTTGCTTTGGAATTAGCTTTGCAATCCTGCATTGTTATGAGGATGGTCATGTGTTTTTGGACGGTTTTTTACTTTTCAGTTCAGAGCTGCAGGTTTGAGTTTTAGAAGACAGCAAGATAAAAGGAATTGTTTTCTCTCTCTCCCGGTTTTGTTTTCTTTGGAAATTCTCCTGTATTCCTGAAGGGTGAATATCTGCTGTTGATGGGGCTGGACCAGAGTCTCTCTGGTGCGTTGGGAAGCTGCCTTGTCTTCAAAGTGTGCAGAATAAATCCAGAGAGCTGCAGACTTCAACCAAAGGACTCAATCTCCCTTATCACGTGAGCAGTAGACTTTGCTGAACATGTTTAAAGGGTTTTCTCTATGGCAAGGGTTTTGGTTTGATTGGAACACAGTAGATATCTTTGTTAAGGGTTTTATACATTATAGCGGTTGTTTTGTTTCTTGTTTGCATTTGAAAAAATTCTTGCTAATTTTCTTACTATATATGTTAACTATGTTCTTAAATAAACTTTGTTCCACAAAAGCTTCCTTGGGTCTTTTGAATCACACCTGAAGTGGAATATATCATGTTTATCCTAGCCAAATTCAAGATACAAAATTTATGATTCAGATGGGCTTCATAAAATACGTTACGAGTTTCTAACCTCAACCATAACACTACCTTTAGCCCCATTAACTTACCTAACACTGCTTCTTTAGTGATAATGATCGTTTCTAGATTCTCACCTGTCATTGCCTTCTCGTCATCAATTTGGGGCATGTTATTTGTGTTTTCCACTGTGAAGTCCGACACAAAATACCTGTTCAATGCCTCGGCCACTTCCTCATTTCCCATTATTCAATCCCCCTGCTTAGCTTCTATGTTTACCTTCGCCGCTCTTTTTCTTTTTATATATCTGTAGAAACTTTTGCTATCTGTTTTTGTATTCTGAACTAGTTTACTCTCATAGTCTATCTCACTTTTCTTTATAGTTTTTTTGCAGATCTCTGTTGGCCTTTAAAGATTTCCCAACCCTCTCGTTTTCCACTAATCTTTGCGATTTTGTATGCAAGGCCAGAATTTATTACCCATTACAATTAAAGAATGGTGATATAGTGCGAAGGTGTGATTTTGCTTGACAAAGTTGAACTTGTAGATTGTAGTGTTCCCCTGCATCTTCTGCCCTTGTTATTCTAGGTGCTGGAGGTTGAGAATTTGGAAGGTGCTGACTAAGAAACCTTGATGAGTTCTGCAGTGCATTTTGTAGATGGTACACATTGTGCATGTAGTGGTGCGAATAAAGTTTAATGTGCTGAATGGGATATAGAAATTTACCAGGAGGATACAAGCTGGTAGACTGAAAAATGTTCCAAATAATTACGTTGTTTGCCACCTCCCTAAATCAAGAAAATTACGACCTGTTAAAAGGTAGAGGTAAATTTGGACAAATTGTACGTTGCAGTGATTAAGCACATGAACAAAATATTTTCCAACAGCAGATGATGGTGATAATGGGAGGTGGACAATACAAGACTCCCAAACACCCAATTAACTCCCTGTCACACACAAACACGGGGTATTCCAATACTCAGTAACAGGATAACACCGGGCACGTACCTTGCGGCGCGGATAGTATGTAGTCGTCGATTTTACCAACTTCAGTAAGCTCTTCTTCTTCTTCTCCTCCTTCTTCCGTTGGATGAACTTGCCCACGAATTTCATGATCAAGACCACGAGGCCCCAGACTATTAGCAAAATCGCGATCAGCAAGATGATGTTGCCCAGGTTCGTGGTCCACAGGAACGACAGCAAGTTGTAGATGAAATCGTAGACGATGGCGAACCGAGACCGGGGGGGCGGTTTGTAGCCGCACCATATCGCCAAAGTTTCAGTCACCGTTTTCAGCCCCGACCTCTCGTACAGAGTCTGCAACATGGCGGCTCGGCAGGTCGGCCAACGCGCCTGCGCGCGCCCGCACACACGCAAAGCTCCCGATTTAACTTCGATGTCACCAAGAAACGGAGAGTCAGGATGAGGAACACGAACCGATTCCTCAAAACTGTTTTTCTTTCTTTTAAAAAAATACAGTGCAAAAAATTAATCAGCCACAACGTGTCAGGTCAGCGCCGACACTGAACTGGATGGTCCCGGCTCCCCGTCACCGCCTGCCCAACGCTATTGCTCGTCACAATGGCTCAGCTCATTACCCACACTTGGGGGGGGGGGCGTTGTGGGAGGGAGACCAGAAAATATAACAGTATTCACACACAGGAGGAAATAAGTAAACATTTCAAATACAATTACTGTGACTTATTTTGTACTTCAGACGTGCTGGTGTTTCTGCTTCTACTTTTGCCCTCATTTTTAAAGAATAAAGTAAAATCTCCCCCCCCCCCCGCTATCTATTGCACAGGCGACGCTATTGTGTGACGCTCGTTGCCAGGTGACACGCCGCGGGAAAGAGGCACGTGCCGGTAGGCTGGCTCCTGGGGACCAGCTGCTGCCTGTGAGCAGAGTGCACACACATCCCCGTCAAACCTGGGCATTGCAGTGGTGTTTGCAATGGATAGCGGGTTTGCAGCTGAGGAAGATCGACCAAATGTTTGCTGGCAATTTATTTTTCCTTGTGGGTAACAAAAACTACAGACTTTGGCACAGAATTAGTGTCAGAACTTTAGAGCAGTGGTATCAAACAGAATTCACATTTTGATTTATTATTGGGATAGAGTGAAAAGCATTGTTTCCCGTGCGCAAAACAAACAATGGAGAATTGGAGGTGAGCAAGTATACATACATGACTAACAAGAGGCAAGTTGCACAAGCCTAAAGCAAATGCCTCACTGGAACCTTGCACTGACACCCTTTCTGAATCGTGCATGGAGTACATAGAGTAGAAGGAAAGGAGAGGCTGCAGAATATGGTGTTGCAGATTCCAGACAGGGTGAAGAGAAAGATCAGCAAAGAGAACACTCTTCGACAATTTAAAGGTGTTAGAGTTAAGTTTTAAGAGCATAGAACGAGAGTAAAAGATTGAATTAGAGAGTATGCTGGGGACAGCTTGTACAAAGTCACCTCACTCAGCTGCCATCATTTTTTCACATTGTGGGCTTGGTGCAACATTCTGGTACTCGGCATGACCCACTTACAGTAAAAATATTTGCGAGAAGAGAAATTGGTATGTGTCTTCCCCATTTTTGCACATACAAGTATCGTAATTTATCCCAGTTTCTGGGTGCAAGGTATTACACCTAAACCGTGTCAACAGCATTTCCACCTTGTTAGTCCTTGCTGTTGTCCTTTTTCAGGCCACCAGAAATCAGCACTGGATCACTTTTAATGTGCCAAGGAAGACTCTGTGCCTGTTTAAAGACCCTTGCACAAAATGGGTACACAGGTTTAGCCTGTTCCGTGCAAGCTCTGACTAGATTCTTCAATCCTGCAGCAGAACCTCGAGGATAGTGGATGCCACTGAAGAAGACATGTAGAATGGCAACACGACAGCATTACAGTAGGTCCTTTCCAGCTTTCCTCAACTCTCTTGTGTCTGTGATACTTCCTCAGCACATTTGGAAACCTCAGTCTCCATCGCCTTGTTTCCTATTGCTCACCAGTGGGACTCTGGGGATCTGTTTATGTATTTGAAGAAAATAGTTCTTACATTTTTGTTAGTGTGCAGTTAATAATCCCTTTGCATACCAGGATTCATGGAATTCTGGAATTCTCCCTTGCAAAAGACTGCAGGGGCAAGGTCAACTGAAAATGTCAGAACTGCAATTAGTACATTTTGTTGGGTCATGGAGGTGGATTTTTCTGTTCCGCCCATCACAGAAATCGTAGTGGGCAAGAGGCAGACCATGGAAAGATCCGTTGACCTCATGCAGGATTTTCCAGTTTCAGGGTGAGCGTGGCCAGAAAACCCTGTCCCAAGTATCAAAAAATATGGAGAAAAGGCAAGCAAATGGAGTTCAGGTTTGAGGTGCTGAATATCCTCTTCCTATCGCTATGTTCTGATGCATTTTAATTGACAAGACAACTGAGCAACCAGTCAGAAAGAATGGTGCTGAATTAGACATTAACTTGAAAAGCCTGCAAGCATTATTAATGAAACTCAGTTCATCAAAGCACCTATGGTTCTAATTCTGAAGGGAGTAAGGGAACTTTTCTGTGCAATGTCCAACCTCACACTGTCAAAATCAGGAAAGTTGAGGCAGATCTGTCGGGTATGATATATTAGCAGCATTGTTAAGTTTCTGGCAGGACATGCCACAGTTAATCAGAAAGAGGAAACCCAGGAGTTAATCTTAATTTAAGTGCCTGTAACTTTCAGACAGGACGTCAGTGCAAGATTCCAGGTGAGGCACATGCCTCAGACTCCTCGCATCTTGTTAGTAATGTATGTATACTTGCCCAGCTCCAATTCTCCATTGTTCGTCACCTTTCTAAATACGTTTTAAAATCCCTCTTTATCTCCCTCCCTAGCTCTGTAAATTCTTTTACCCTAACAATAACCTGCATTTATATAGCACCTTTAACTGAGTAAAATCCCCAAAACATTTCACAGTCGTGCTTATCAAACAAAATTTGAGACCTGACCACATAAGGAGGAGGCATTACCACTACTGCTGAAAGTTTGCTCAAGGAGGTAGGTTTTTAAAAGTATCTTAAAGAGAGAGAGAGGCAGAAAGATTTAGGAATTAATTCGAGAGTTTAGGATCCTGGCAGCTGAATGATCAACTACCAATCATGCAGAGAAGAAAATCAGGATTGTGCAAGAGATCAGAATTAGCTGAACACACACATCTCAGCACTGGAGAGAAGAAAAGCTTATAGAAATAGGGAGGGGTAAACCTATAGACAGATTTGAACACCAGAAATAGGAGCAGGAGTACATCTCCACTGGGTTGCTAGCAACGAAGGGAACTTTTCTGTGCAATGTCCAACCTCACACTGTCAAAATCAGGAAAGAAAGTTGAGACAGATCTGTAGGGTATGATATAATAGCAGCGTTGTTAAGTTTCTGGCAGGACATGCCACAGTTAATCAGAAAGAGGAAACCCAGGAGTTAATCTTAATTTAACTGCCTGTAACTTTCAGACAGGACGTCAGTACAAGATTCCAGGTGAAGCACATGCCTCAGACTCCTCGCATCTTGTTAGTAATGTTTGTATACTTGCCCAGTTCCAATTCTCCATTGTTCGTTAGCTTTCTAAATATGTTTTAAAATCCCTCTTTATCTCCCTCCCTGGAGATGTACTCCTGCTCCTATTTCTTGTGTTCAAAAGTTCTCCACTATTCAATACACTCATGTCTTATTTTGGGCTTTAATTCAATTTTCCTGCTCGCTCCTCACTCTTGAAAACAAGAAAATTAATTTTGAAATAAAGGCATTACCAGACTGGGAGCTGATGCAGGTCAGTGCATTAGTAAACGGGCAGTAAAATTTTGGATGAATTCAAGTTCACAGAATTCAAATCGGCCATGGAGACAGCAGAGGCAGCAGTGCCACAGTGGTTAGCACTGCTGCCTCACAGCGCCATGGACCCGGGTTCGATTCCCACCTTGGGTGACCATGTGGAGTCTGCACATTCTCCTCGTGTCTCTGTGGGTTTCCTCCAGTTGCTCCAGTTTCCTCCCACAGTCCGAAAGACATGCTGGTTAGGTACATTGGCCATGCTAAATTCTCCCTCAGCGTACCTGAGTGTGGGTACGAGGGAATTTTCATAGTAACTTCATTGCAGTGTTAATGTAAGCCCACCTGTGACACTAATAAATAAACTTTAACCTTTAGCATTTTAAGCAATAATCTCAAAAGATCTAAAAAGATCTGTGTGAAATGTATGCACTGCATGTTTCAAGCAAGCACTGAAGTTTATGATACACATGCCCAATCCTCAGGACTCTCCAACAGTGGTCTCCAACCTATTGAAGCACAAGATCACTTTCAGAATCTAAATGCAGCACAAGATCTGCTCTTAAAAATTCGACTTTACGAAAACCCCCTAAAATGTATGCCGTGCATAACACTCACCTTTTCTGACTTTCTGGGAGTGCTGTGATGTTTGTGTTGTAGATTGAAATGGCCAGTCTCATACAGCCTATCAGATGGCATCAGTGACATTTTCATCTGGGAAAAAGCCATCTCACAGGTGAACCAAAGTATGCCTTCACCTTGAGTGCACAGAATGTCAGAAAAGGGTACTTGTCTCTGTTCACAAATCCCCAAAAGTGTTTGCCCCTTGACCTAATTTTCAGTTCTATGTCATCTTGCATGGTGATGATTTCTACGTCAAGGCCACTGCTCTGTTCAAACACCTGCCGAAATGTTGCTGTCGGTTCTCCAATGTCCACTTGAAGAAAATGATGTGAGACAAGCATAGTGATTTGTTTAATCTTGTCTAACTCCTGACATTGTCTATTGAATTTGTTTTCCAATTTGTTCAGGGGGACAAAGATGTTTGGATGGAACCTTGTCTCCAGATTTGGGAAGTGCTCAGTAATTCCCTCGTCACCACACTCCAGTGGCTGTGTCTTTATTTGGGAGGACCACAGGCCCACTTTCAACTTGAACACATTCTCTGTACTGATCATGTGTGACAAGTCTCTGTCTCTCCTAACAGTCCGTGATTCAGTTAGTTCAGTTTTGCATTTATATCCGTAAGAAATATCAAGTCTAGCAACCCATGCATTATCTGACAGCTCGCTGTACACCTCAAATTTAAGAAAGATGACAATTTCAGGGAGCAGATCCAAAACTCTCTGGAGGACCTTTCCTCAAATTAACCACCTTACCTCTGCATGAAGGATGAGCTCACCATTGGTGGCATGAAGCTCGAGTAACAATTTGAACAAACAAATTTGCAGATGTTTGGCATGAATTGAGTTGACAATCTTGACAACAACTGTCATTACATGAGAAAAGTCAATAACCCAGCTCGCTCCCACTTGTTGATAGATAACACAGTTCTAATTGACAAAGGAGAACTCAGGATCATATGTGCAAAGTGCCACAAAGCCTGCATTGCTACCTCGCTTTCACGGTGTGAAAGAAACCAATTTCTTGATCGGAATGTTTTTCTCAGTCATATGAGTTTTGAATTTGTTGTAAATATCCTCGCTTCTTGTCCTCCCTTTGAGTGGAGTGGCAAAAGAGTGAGAAAGTCCTCTTTTGTTGTTGAGTCTTTGTTTTTGGTCACATTGCATTCAATCAGCTGGACCATATCTGTCATAACTCCTGATTCATCAAACTGCAGTGAGAAACATTCACAGCATGATAAGTCTACATTAATTTGCCTCGGACAACAATTCCACCCTTCGCTCTTGATAGCTGTCATAATTTCATCTTTATTTTTAAAGTCTTTGGCCAAGGTGTCAGCAGCAACTGTCAAAGCGTCCTTGATAACTTCACCATCGATGAATGGTTTATTATGTTTCACCATCTGCTGGCAAATGTGTAAAGTGTATTTTTGCCAGCCTTGTCTTCAGCCACAGGAGAAGTCATCAATGACTGCAATAAACAGTTGGAGAGATGGGTGGAACACTACCTTGAGTTGGTACTCTCAGGAGAACGTTGTTATACAGGAAGTTGCAGAATCTATAGAAAGCCTACCTGTCATGGGCAGAGCTGGATATTGAGCTATTGACTCGCTTGCCACGGATTAGGCTCCAAGTGCTAATGGCATACTCATCAAGCATGGGAAACCAGTACTCTGCAGCATCTGTATGAGATTCTGTGTCAGCTGAAGGGAGACTGCAGTGCCCCAGGGTATGTGTGATGCAAAGATTGTGACTCTGTACAAGAACAAGGGCAACCACAGCGAATTCATCAACTATTGAGACATTGTGGGAAAAGTATTTTCTCATTTTGTCCATGTCAGCCTGCAGATCCTGGCTGAACACTATCCTAAATCCCAGTGTGGTTTCAGAACTAGAATGTCGACAATTGACATGATTTTCTCAGTGTGGCAGCTGCAGGACAATTGCCATGAACAAAGGAGACCACTATACCTTACCTTCATCAATCTCATAAAGGCACTCGGCTATGTGAACAGAAGCAGTCTAATTTAAGCTGCTGGAGAAAATTGGCTGTTGAGTGAAGCTGCTCAAAGTGATCTCCTCTTTCCATGATCACATGTTCGGCAAGGTCAGCTCTGATGTTGAAACATCAGAACCGTTGGAGAGCCACAGTGGATTCAAACAAAGTTGCGTTCTGGAACCAATACTCTGGCATATTCTTGTCTTTGTTGCTGACATTTGTCTTCATGTCCTCTGCAGATAGTGTCTCCCCATATACCAGAACCGATGGAAAGCTGTTGAGCCTTATTCACCTGAGGTCCAGGACAAAGGTGCATCAAGGCCTCATCAGAGAGTTGCTCCATGCTGATGATGCCGCAATAATATTCCATACCAAGGAACATGTCAGCAGCAAATGAACAGACTCTCTGACATCTGAAAGGGGTTTGGTTTGACCATTGGCATCAGGAAGACAAATGTCAGAGTCCAGGATGTTGCCATCCAAAGATCCTCCACTGTAGATTCAGTATGTAGCTCTCTCCACGACAAGTAGGCTTTCTATGGATTCTGCAACTTCCGATATAACAGCGTTCTCCCTCGAGGAAGTGTTCCACCCATCTCTCCAACTGTTTACTGTAGTCAACGATGACTTCTCCTGTCTTTTCAATTGAGCTGTTTCCTTTATTGATAGACCTTTTTTAATCCCTTCATACATGCCGCCACTATGATCTGTGTCAAAAGATATCTGGTTATTGATAGCTTCATATTTCTCGGCTCCACAACCACCTGGAGCATACCAATTCCATTAACATCTGCACATTGGTAAACTAGCAACAATTGCACTGGCTGTTTTATCAGATGGATGACAGTTGTATAGCCAAGGACCATTTGTATCATGAATTGGCCACTGGGTCACGGCCTGTTAGGTGTCCATACCTCCAGTACAAGGACACTCGCAAGGAAGATATGATGATGGTGGATATTGTCGCCGATAACTGGGAGACACTCGCTGACCTCCATGACCTCTGGAAGCTGATTGTTTGGAAGGGCATTGAAAAAGGTGAACAGAACCAAAAAGCTCAGCTGGATAAGAGGAGGATCCAGAGAAAACAGAGGCCTGTGAATCGTACAACTTCTCAACCTTCTCGGTCTTCCACTACAGCAATTGCAGCAGAGATTACCATGTCAAATGGGGTTTCTAAGCCACACCAGGAAATACTTAACACAGAGTTGACCACCACGGCTCAAACAATCATCTTACGAGACAGAAAGCTCCTGTAGAGACATTGTCAAAATATTTGAAGTCTGCACTTCGTTCTATTTAATTCCCTATCGACCAAACCTGGAACCGACTCAACAAATTCTGTGAAGTTTGTCAAGCACAATCATTCCTTTTGACATCAATCCTGGCCCATTCTATTTTCCCTTTATCTGCATTGCTAGTAATCTAATTCTTAATTAGACACTCTAAAAATGTCCCTCTCACAGATGTGATGCTAGCTGGGTTGTAATTACCTGAATTAGTTCTGTTTCCCCTTTAAAAACGAGCTCTACATTGGCCAATCTTCAGTCCTGCAAGTACTTGAGGATTTCAGTTCCCTTTTCTTTATCTCCTTGTCTCAATTAATAAGTGGGTAATGAAGATCTCCCAGAACAATAATTGTTTTTCCTCTTCATCTCTCTAATCTGACTTCTGATTTTCTCTTCCATTTCCCTCCCACAATTTGGTTGCCAGTGTTCTATCCTACTAATTTAACACGTTTTTTAAAATCTTTGAGCTCCAGCCACTCCAAGAGCTGTCTGTGCCCCTTCTTTGTCCACATCATCCATCTCTAAACTCTCTTTTATAAATATTGCCAGTTCCATTCTTATAGGGTTGGATATTACCGGCTGTGTTGCAAAACTGATATTGGAATAATTCCTGGGTCCCAACTTCACTCAAGGTTGTTGCATGGCATTCAGCAAAACTTTGCATGAGGCAACCAATTAGTGACTTGTCCTTGTTGATTGCCATCCAATTAGGGGGGGCAGGTATATTCGGGAGGTGGTAGCGAGACATGGCAAGGCTAATTTAAAGGGCATTTGTTAGCCATTAATGTGACTGTAGGCAGACTATCATTACCGAGTATGTAAGAGTAAAGAGCAGCAATACGGAATTCTGTTACGGAAGCGTGGACTCACAATTCATCAAAGCCTTGCTGGATCTTCTGGGGTGCGGTAAGAGTTTGCAGAAATAATTTGATTTCTTCGGAGTGGCAGGTGGCGTCCTGTCTGTCAGACTAAGCGGATCCAGAGTACAATTCAGGAAGGTCTTTAGTGATCTTCTGGGGCCTGGCAAGTTGAAAGGGTTAAAATTATTCAATGCAACAAAGGCTGGGAGACTGCTAGAGCTGCAAGGTACAGCTGCAAAAACAATGAACAAAGGGCTCTGAGGGACAACAAAAAAGGCTGTAACTGCATATATCACTGCCTTCTTATAACAGCCCAGAACTGCAGTGTGTTTTGATATGAGTCATAAGTCACTACCCAGGGTGCCAGCCTGGTGCGGAGGGGGGCGCGTCGGGAGGATGACTTCCTCGTGAACCTGCTCCTGGGCCTGGCAAGGCGAGCTATCAATAGGTCCGGGAAGCGGGCGATTGATGGGGTCGTCCATCCCGACTCTCTGCCCCTCTAACGCGGCTATATTCATGGCCAGGTGTCCCTGGAGAGGGAACATGCAGTGTCTGCGGGTGCAGTTGACGCCTTCCGTGCCCGCTGGGCATCGCAGGGGCTGGGGTGTATAATAGACTCCGGCAATCACATTTTAATTTGATGTTTTCAGTTTTCTTTTGACTTTGTTTTTTGTTCGGGCTGCTCCCCCTCCTTTTCGGGAGCTGCTCCTTTTAATTTTGTCCCTAAGTTAGTTTGAGTTTGTTTATTTGGTTGGTACCAGAAAGAAGTACCCAGGTGCCAGACAGTCCAGGACCATAAGCATGTATTTATTGATAATATAGCTCTGTGTATGTGCCATGTTAATGATTGGATATTGTAATTAAGCAAGTGGAGAGTTGTTGTAATTGGTTAAACACACTGTGGGAAATGAAAGAAGTGATCAGAACTATTAGTTAGGATTGGATATTGATTACTTTCGAATGAGTTTATTTATTGAAGTAGTCAGCTCGTGTGTGGTTTTTTTTGGCCTTTACTTTTGCAGCAGTATTTTAAGTTTAAAGTGAAAACTGGAAGTGGGCAGCTAAGGAGTCTGGGAAGGGTTTTTATTTTAACTTTAAAAGTCAGTTACCTGGGAGTTTCCCCCTCATTGTTCCACTGGAGCAAGCTGAGAGGGAGTGATTGGAGGCAGCAGTGCTGGTCAGAGACTAATTGAATTGTTTATTTATTTAATTAGTCAGCTAGTGTGTGTTTTTTTTTGGCCTTTACTTTTGCAGTAGTATTTTAAGTTTAAAGTGAAAACTGGAAGTGGGCTGCTAAGGAGTCTGGGAAGGGTTTTTTGAGGCGCGTGAAGCATAAAAGGTAGGCTGCAGTATACAGTGGGCAGCGTCAGGAGCGGGCTGTGGAGTGAGTGGGAAGCAGAGTGTGAGCTATAAGGCTTTGGCTCACAGGGCTTAGGCAGAAAGGGCGAGCAGGGGTGAGTTTAATTCATTTTTGCACTTTCTACCTGGTACTGGCAAGGCATCTAGAGGGGATGGGTGTGCAGGCAGTTCTATGTTCCTCTTGCACTATGTTTGAGGTGAGGGACGACGACAATGTCCCTGCTGATTACACCTGTGGGAAGTGTACCCATCTGCAGCTCCTCCAAAACCGTGCTAGGGAACTGGAGCTGGAGTTGGATGAACTTAGGATCATTAGGGACGCAGAGGTGGCCATAGACAGAAGCTTTAGGAATACAGTTACTCCGAGGAATGAAAACAGATGGGTGACGGTGAGAGGGGCTGGGAGGAAGCAGTCCGTGCAGGGTTCCCCTTAGCAACAAGTATTCCGCTTTGGATACGGTTGAGGGGGATGACATACCAGTGGTGAGCCGCAGTGAGAGGATCTCCAGCACTGTGTCTGTCTCTGTGGCTTGGGAGGGTAAGGGGCAGAGCGAGAGGGCAATAGTTATTGGGGACTCGTTAGTTAGAGGGATAGATAGGAGGTTCTGTGGCAGCAAAAGAGACTCACGGATGGTATGTTGCCTACCGGATGCCAAGGTCCGTGACGTCTCAGACCGTGTTTTCCGGATTCTGAAGGGGGAGGGGAAACAGTCACAAGTCGTGGTACACATTGGTACCAATGACATAGGTAAGAGAAGGGACAGGGATTTAAAGCAGGAATTTCTGGAGCTGGGCTGGAAGCTGAGAGCCAAGACCAAACATGTGGTCATCTCTGGTACGTTGCCGGTGCCACGTGATAGGGAGTTGAGGAACAGGGAGAGAGTGCAGTTAAACATGTGGTTGCAGGGATGGTGTAGGAGGAAGGGTTTCAGATACTTGGATAATTGGAACACATTCTGGGGAAGGTGGGACCTGTACAAACAGGACAGGGTGCACCTGAACCAGAGGGGCACTGATATCCTAGGAGGGAAATTTGTTACGGCTCTTCAGGGGGGTTTAAACTAATTTGTCAGGGGATTGGGAAAAGGAGTTGTAGTCCAGAAGTCAGTGAGGGTGGTGAGGTATTGGGGAAGGTATCAGGGTCAAGGGTGGGTACCGGTAGACAGGAAGGTGGGTTGAAGTGTGTCTACTTCAATGCAAGGAGCATCCAGAACAAGGTAGATGAACTTGGGGCGTGGATTGGTACTTGGGACTATGATGTTGTGGCCATTACGGAGACGTGGGTAGAACAAGGACAGGAATGGTTGTTGGACGTTCCGGGGTATAGATGTTTCAGTAAGTGTAGGGAAGCGGGTAAAAGAGGTGGAGGAGTGGCACTGTTAATCAAGGATAGTTTAACGGCTGTGGAAAGGCACTTCGAGGGGGATCTGCACACTGAGGTAATATGGGCTGAGGTTAGAAATAGGAAAGGAGCGGTCACGTTGTTAGGAGTTTACTATTGCCCCCAAATAGCAATAGAGATGTGGAGGAAGAAATTGCTAAGCAGATTATGGATATGTGTGGGGGTCACAGGGTAGTTGTCATTGGGGACTTTAACTTTCCAAATATTGATTGGAACCTTTGTAGGTCAAATAGTTCGGATGGGGCAGTTTTTGTGCAGTGTGTGCAGGAGGGTTTCCTGACACAATATGTGGATAGGCCGACAAGAGGTGAGGCCACATTGCATTTGGTACTGGGAAATGAACTGGGCCAAGTGTTAGATTTGGTTGTGGGAGAGCACTTTGGAGATAGTGACCACAATTCGGTGTCTTTTGTTATTGCAATGGAGAGGGATAGGGCCGTACGGCAGGGCAAGGTTTGCAATTGGGGGAGAGGTAATTATGATGCGATTAGGCAAGAATTAGGGGGCATAAGTTGGGAACAGAAACGGTCAGAGAAAGGAACTAATGAAAAGTGGAACTTTTTCAAGGAACAAATACTGGATGTCCTTGACAGGTATGTCCCTGTCAGGCAGGGAGGAAATGGCCGAGTGAGGGAACCATGGTTCACGAAAGAGGTGGAAGGTCTTGTGAAAAGGAAGAGGGAAGCTTATGTAGGGATGAGGAAACAAGGTTCAGATGGCTCGATTGAAGGTTACAAGTTAGCAAGGAATGAGCTGAAAAAGGGGCTTAGGAGAGCTAGGAGGGGACACGAGAAGTCCTTGGTGGGTCGGATCAAGGAAAACCCCAAGGCTTTTTACTCTTATGTGAGGAATAAAAGAATGACGAGGGTGAGGTTAGGGCCGGTCAAGGACAGTAGTGGGAACTTGTGTATGGAGTCAGTAGAGATAGGCGAGGTGATGAATGAATACTTTTCTTCAGTGTTCACCAAGGAGAGGGGCCATGTTTTTGAGGAAGAGAAGGTGTTACAGGCTAATAGGCTGGAGGAAATAGATGTTCGGAGGGAGGATGTCCTGGCAGTTTTGAATAAACTGAAGGTCGATAAGTCCCCTGGGCCTGATGAAATGTATCCTAGGATTCTTTGGGAGGCAAGGGATGAGATTGCAGAGCCTTTGGCTTTGATCTTTGGGTCCTTGCTATCCACGGGGATGGTGCCAGAGGACTGGAGAATGGCGAATGTTGTTCCTCTGTTTAAGAAAGGGAATAGAACTGACCCTGGTAATTATAGGCCGGTTAGTCTTACTTCGGTGGTTGGTAAATTGATGGAAAAGGTCCTTAGAGATGGGATTTACGACCATTTAGAAAGATGCGGATTAATCCGGGATAGTCAGCATGAATTCGTGAAGGGCAAGTCATGCCTCACAAATTTGATAGAATTTTTTGAGGAGGTAACTAAGTGTGTTGATAAAGGTAGGGCAGTTGATGTCATATACATGGATTTTAGTAAGGCGTTTGATAAGGTCCCCCATGGTCGGCTTATGATGAAAGTGAGGAGGTGTGGGATAGAGGGAAAGTTGGCCGATTGGATTGGTAACTGGCTGTCTGATCGAAGACAGAGGGTGGTGGTCGATGGAAAATTTTCGGATTGGAGGCAGGTTGCTAGCGGAGTGCCGCAGGGATCAGTGCTTGGTCCTCTGCTCTTTGTGATTTTTATTAATGACTTAGAGGAGAGGGCTGAAGGGTGGATCAGTAAATTTGCTGATGACACCAAGATTGGTAGAGTAGTGGATGAGGTGGAGGGCTGTTGTAGGCTGCAAAGAGACATAGATAGGATGCAAAGCTGGGCTGAAAAATGGCAAATGGAGTTTAACCCTGATAAATGTGAGGTGATTCATTTTGGTAGGACTAATTTAAATGTGGATTACAGGGTCAAAGGTAGGGTTCTGAAGACTGTGGAGGAACAGAGAGATCTTGGGGTTCATATCCACAGATCTCTAAAGGTTGCCACTCAAGTGGAAAGAGCTGTGAAGAAGGCCTATCATGTGTTAGCTTTTATTAACAGGGGGTTGGAGTTTAAGAGCCGTGGGGTTATGCTACAACTGTACAGGACCTTGGTGAGACCACATTTGGAATATTGTGTGCAGTTCTGGTCACCTCACTATAAAAAGGATGTGGAAGCGCTGGAAAGAGTGCAGAGGAGATTTACCAGGATGCTGCCTGGTTTGGAGGGTAGGTCTTATGAGGAAAGGTTGAGGGAGCTAGGGCTGTTCTCTCTGGAGCGGAGGAGGCTGAGGGGAGACTTAATAGAGGTTTATAAAATGATGAAGGGGATAGATAGAGTGAACGTTCAAAGGCTATTTCCTCGGGTGGATGGAGCTCTTACAAGGGGGCATAACTATAGGGTTCATGGTGGGAGATACAGGAAGGTTATCAGAGGTAGGTTCTTTACGCAGAGAGTGGTTGGGGTGTGGAATGGACTGCCTGCAGTGATAGTGGAGTCAGACACTTTTGGAACATTTAAGCGGTTATTGGATAGACATGGAGCACACCAGGATGATAGGGAGTGGGATAGCTTGATCTTGGTTTCAGATAAAGCTCGGCACAACATCGTGGGCCGAAGGGCCTGTTCTGTGCTGTACTGTTCCACGTTCGAGGAGTGTGCAATCTTGATTTATGCATGTTAATTACTTGCAGCTGAGCCTAAAGATATAATTACCATTGTATTCCTTTGTTCTGGGGATCAGTAGACCACATTGTGGAAAGCTGTTTGCTGAGCTACAGCTTGAATAAAGGCCATTTTAAAATTCCAAAAAGCTTCATCTGGTGTCTTGAAGGGAGTGAAGAATGGAATAGCTGAATAGTTTGTTGCTCTCCCTAACGCAAGGTGAGCAAGATGCCCAAATGGCAAACATATAGTCATAATGACATAGAACTTGACCGATTGAATTCATGATGGCTTTTGTAGTGTTCAATTGTTTTATTAATTTTCAGTGACCCCCAAGTTCTAGATTCCTGCCTAAGAAGAAACATCCTTTCCACATCCACCCTGTCAAGATCCCTCAGAATCTTATATGCTTCAAATAAGCTGCCTATTATTCGTCTAACCTCCTGCAGACACAAGCTGAGCTTGTCCAACCCTCCCGTTTCAAGTATTACTTCATCAAACCTTCTCTGAACTGCTTCCAATACATTTACATCCTTCCTGAAATAAGGAGACCAATACTGCATATAGTGTTCGAGATGTGATCTTACCAATGCCCTGTACAGTTGAAGCATCACATCCCTACTTTTGTATTCAATTCACCTCACACTAAACAATAACATTCTATTTGCTTTCCTAATTACCTGCTGTACCTGCAAATTAATCTTTTGCGAATCATGACTAAGACACCAGATTCCTCTGTATCTCTGAGCTCTGCAATCTCATCATTTATGTACTATGTTTCTTTTTATTCTTCCAATCAAAATGAACAATTTTGTATTTTCCCATGTTGTACTCCATGTCAGATCTTTGCCCACACACAAACCATCTTTATCTCTTTGCAGCCATCTTATATCCTCCACACATCTCACTTTCCTACCTATCTTTGTATCATCAGCATATTTCGCAACCATACCTTTGGTCACTTCATCCAAGTAATTTATACAAATTTTAAAAGCTTGAGGCCCCAGTACGGATCCCAGTGGCACACCATTCTTTACATCTTACCAACCAGAAAATAACCCATTTATGCCTACCCTCTGTTTACTGTGAGCCAGCCAATTTTCTATCCAAGCCAATATTTAACATCACTTCCTTCCTTACCCCCACCATCACCTTTTATTTTCCGCATTAACTTTTAATGTGACACCTTATCAAATGCCTTCTGGAATTCTTAGGTTCAGTATCCACCGGTTCCCTTTTTCGATGGATCATATTCTGCATGGAGGTTGGTCACCAGTTGAGTGCCCCAGGGATCTGTTCTGGGAATCTTACTCTTTGTGATTTAAAAAAAATAAATGACCTGGATGAGTAAGTGGAGGGATGGGTCGGTAAGTTTTCTGATGACACAAAGGTTGGAGGTGTTGTGGATAGTGTGGAGGGATGTCAGAAGTTGCAGCGAGACATTGATAGGATGCAAGACTGGGTGGAGAAGTGGCAGATGGAGTTAAACCCAGATAAGTGTGAGGTGGTTCATTTTGGCAGGTCAAATAGGATGGCGGAATATAATACTAATGGTAGGACTCTTGGCAGAGTGGAAGATCAGAAGGATCTTGGGTTCCGAGTTCATAGCATGCTCCAAGCAGCTGTGCAGGTTGAGGCTGTGGTTAAGAAGGCGTATGGTGTACTGGCCTTCATCAATCGAGGAATTGAGTTTTGGAGTCATGAGATAATGTTGCAGCTATATAAGACCCTGGTCAGACCACACTTGGAGTACTGTGCTCAGTTCTGTTTGTCTCATTACAGGAAGGATGTGGAAGCCTTACAAAAGGGAGCAGAGAAGATTTACAAGGATGTTGCCTGGGTTGGGGAGCATGCCTTATGAGGATAGGTTGAGTGAGCTCGGCCTTTTCTCCTTGGAGAGACGAAGGATGAGGGGTGACCTGATAGAGGTGTATAAGATGTTGAGAGGTATTGATCGAGTGGATAGTCGGAGGCTTTTTCCCAGGCCAGAAATGGTTGCCACAAGAGGACACAGGTTTAAGGTGCTGGGGAGTAGGTACAGAAGAGATGTCAGGGGTAAGTTTTTCACTCGGAGGGTGGTGGGTGCGTGGAATGGGCTGCCAGCAACGGTGGTGGAGGCGGATTCGATAGGGTCTTTTAAGAGACTTTTAGATAAGTACATGGAACTTAGTAAGATAGAGGGTTATAGGTAAGCCTAGTAATCGCTAAGGTAAGGACATGTTCGGCACAACTTTGTGGACTGAAGGGTCTGTGCTGTGTTATAGTTTTTCTATGTTCTATTTTTATGTTCTATCCACAGCACATCTCACTTCATCAAAGAACTCTAATAAATTAATTAAACATGGTTTCCCTCTCTCAAAATGTTGACTCTGCCTGATTACCTGGAATTAATCTAAATGCCCTGCTTTAATGTCTTGAATAATAGCTTCTCACTTTTTCCCTGTGGCAGATGTTTGGCTAACCTGCATGTAATTTCCTGCTTTCTGTCTCCCTCCCTTTTTGAATTCACTATTTTCCAAATGAATGGAACCTTCACTAAATATCGGAAAATTAAAACCAATGCATCACTTATCTCACTAGACATTTCTCTAAAGATCCTCGGATGAAATCCATCAGGACCCAGGGACTTGTCAACCGCAGCGTCAGCAATTTGCTCAATGCCACTTCCCTGGTGAATGTAATTTTCCTGCATTTCGCTCTCCCTTCCATTTCCTGATTTACAGCGATATCTGGGATGTTATTATTTTATTCTCTATTGTGAAGACTGGTGCAAAATGCCCATTCAACTCATCTGCCATCTCCTTATTTATCATTATTAATTTTCCAGACCCATTTTCTATAGGACCAATGCTCAAAGTTGACTCTAAATATTTACAGAGAATCTTCATGCTTTGATCTTATTTGCTCGCTTTTTCTCGTACTTCTTTCCCACCTTATTAATCTTAATCATTCTTTGCTGTGTTTTATATTCTGTCCAATCTTCTGACTTCCATCTTGTGCAATCATATGTTCTTTCTTTCAGGTTGATCCTATCTTTAACTTTTTCCCTTGGAATTTTTATTTCTCGTTATAGAACATATAACATAGAACATTACAGCACAGAACAGGCCCTTCGGCCCACGATGTTGTGCCGACCTTCATCTGAAACCAAGATCAAGCTATCCCACTCCCTACCATCCTGGTGTGCTCCATGTGCCTATCCAATAACCGCTTAAATGTTCCTAAAGTGTCTGACTCCACTATCACTGCAGGCAGTCCATTCCACACCCCAACCACTCTCTGCGTGAAGAACCTACCTCTGATATCCTTCCTATATCTCCCACCATGAACCCTATAGTTATGCCCCCTTGTAATAGCTCCATCCACCCGAGGAAATAGTCTTTGAACGTTCACTCGATCTATCCCCTTCATCATTTTATAAACCTCTATTAAGTCTCCCCTCAATCTCCTCCGCTCCAGAGAGAACAGCCCCAGCTCCCTCAACCTTTCCTCATAAGACCGACACTCCAAACCAGGCAGCATCCTGGTAAATCTCCTCTGCACTCTTTCCAGCGCTTCCACATCCTTCTTATAGTGAGGTGACCAGAACTGCACGCAATATTCCAAATGCGGTCTCATCAAGGTCCTGTACAGTTGCAGCATAACCCCACGGCTCTTAAACTCCAACCCCCTGTTAATAAAAGCTAACACACTATATGCCTTCTTCACAGCTCTATCCACTTGAGTGGCAACCTTTAGAGATCTGTGGATATGGACCCCAAGATCTCTCTGTTCCTCCACAGTCTTCAGAACCCTACCTTTGACCCTGTTATCCACATTTAAATTTGTCCTACCAAAATGAATCACCTCACATTTATCAGGGTTTAACTCCATTTGCCATTTTTCAGCCCAGCTTTGCATCCTATCTATGTCTCTTTGCAGCCGACAACAGCCCTCCACCTCATCCACTACTCCACCAATCTTGGTGTCATCAGCAAATTTACTGATCCACCCTTCAGCCCCCTCCTCTAAGTCATTAATAAAAATCACAAAGAGCAGAGGACCAAGCACCGATCCCTGCGGCACTCCGCTAGCAACCTGCCTCCAGTCCGAAAATTTTCCATCCACCACCACCCTCTGTCTTCGATCAGATAGCCAGTTACCTATCCAATCGGCCAACTTTCCCTCAATCCCACACCTCCTTACTTTCATCATAAGCCGACCATGGGGGACCTTATCAAACGCCTTACTAAAATCCATGTATATGACATCAACCGCCCTACCTTCATCAACACACCTAGTTACCTCCTCAAAAAATTCTATCAAATTTGTGAGGCACGATTTGCCCTTCACAAATCCGTGCTGACTATCCCGGATTAATCCGCATCTTTCTAAATGGTCGTAAATCCCATCCCTAAGGACCTTTTCCATCAATTTACCAACCACCGAAGTCAGACTAACCGGTCTATAATTACCAGGGTCATTTCTATTCCCTTTCTTAAACAGAGGAACAACATTTGCCACTCTCCAGTCCTCTGGCACCATCCCCGTGGACAGCGAGGACCCAAAGATCAAAGCCAAAGGCTCTGCAATCTCATCCCTCGCCTCCCAAAGAATCCTAGGATACATTTCATCAGGCCCAGGGGACTTATCGACCTTCAGTTTATTCAAAACTGCCAATACATCCTCCCTCCGAACATCTATTTCCTCCAGCCTATTAGCCTGTAACACCTTCTCTTCCTCAAAAACATGGCCCCTCTCCTTGGTGAACACTGAAGAAAAGTATTCATTCATCACCTCGCCTATCTCTACTGATTCCATACACAAGTTCCCACCACTGTCCTTGACCGGCCCTAACCTCACCCTGGTCATTCTTTTATTCCTCACATAAGAGTAAAAAGCCTTGGGGTTTTCCTTGATCCGACCCGCCAAGGACTTCTCATGTCCCCTCCTAGCTCTCCTGAGCCCCTTTTTCAGCTCATTCCTTGCTAACTTGTAACCCTCAATCGAGCCATCTGAACCTTGTTTCCTCATCCCTACATAAGCTTCCCTCTTCCTTTTCACAAGACATTCCACCTCTTTTGTGAACCACGGTTCCCTCACTCGGCCATTTCCTCCCTGCCTGACAGGGACATAACTATCAAGGACACCCAGTATTTGTTCCTTGAAAAAGTTCCACTTTTCATCAGTGCCTTTCCCTGACAGTTTCTGTTCCCATCTTATGCCCCCTAATTCTTGCCTAATCGCATCATAATTACCTCTCCCCCAATTGTAAGCCTTGCCCTGCCGTCCGGCCCTATCCCTCTCCATTGCAATAACAAAAGACACCGAATTGTGGTCACTATCTCCAAAGTTCTCTCCCACAACCAAATCTAACACTTGGCCCAGTTCATTTCCCAGTACCAAATCCAATGTGGCCTCACCCCTTGTCGGCCTATCCACATATTGTGTCAGGAAACCCTCCTGCACACACTGCACAAAAAGTGCCCCATCCAAACTATTCGACCTACAAAGGTTCCAATCAATATTTGGAAAGTTAAAGTCCCCCATGACAACTACCCTGTGACCCCCACACGTATCCATAATCTGCTTTGCAATTTCTTCCTCCACATCTCTATTACTATTTGGGGGCCTATAGTAAACTCCTAGCAACGTGACCGCTCCTTTCCTGTTTCTCACTGCAGCCCATATTACCTCAGTGTGCATATCCCCCTCAAAGTGCTTTTCTGCAGCCGTTAAACTATCCTTGATTAACAATGCTACTCCTCCACCTCTTTTACCCGCTTCCCTACACTTACTGAAACATCTATACCCCGGAACGTCCAACAACCATTCCTGTCCTTGTTCTACCCACGTCTCCGTAATGGCCACAACATCGTAGTCCCAAGTAGCAATCCACGCCCCAAGTTCATCCACCTTGTTCCGGATGCTCCTTGCATTGAAGTAGACACACTTCAACCCATCTTCCTGTCTACCGGTACCCACCCTTGACCTTGATACCTTCCCCAATATCTCACCACCCTCAACACTGACTTCCGGACTACAACTCCTTTTCCCACTCCCCTGACAAATTAGTTTAAATCCCCCTGAAGAGCCGTAGCAAATTTCCCTCCCAGGATATTGGTGCCCCTCTGGTTCAGGTGCACCCCGTCCTGTTTGTAGAGGTCCCACCTTCCCCAGAACGTGTTCCAATTATCCACGTATCTGAAACCCTCCCTCCTGCACCATCCCTGCAACCACATGTTTAAGTGCACTCTCTCCCTGTTCCTCAACTCGCTATCACGTGGCACCGGTAGCGTACCAGAGATGACCACATGTTTTGTCTTTGCTCTCAGCTTCCAGCCCAGCTCCCGAAATTCCTGTTTTAAATCCCCGTCCCTTCTCTTACCTATGTCGTTGGTACCAATGTGTACCACGACTTGTGACTGTTTCCCCTCCCCCTTAAGAATCCGGAAAACACGGTCCGAGACGTCACGGACCCTGCCATCCGCTAGGCAACAAACCATCCTCGAGTCTCTTTTGCTGCCACAGAACCTCCTATCTATCCCTCTAACTAATGAGTCCCCAATAACTATTGCCCTCCCGCTCTCCTCCTTACCCTCCTGAGCCACAGGGACGGACTCAGTGCCGGAGATCCTCTCACTGCGGCTCACCACTGGTATGTCGTCCCCCTCAACCGTATCCAAAGCGGAATACTTATTGCTAAGGGGAACGACCACAGGGGATCCCTGCACCGACTGCTTCTTCCCAGCCCCTCTCACCGTCACCCATCTATTTTCATTCCTCGGAGTAACTGTATCCCTGAAGCTTCTGTCTATGGCCACCTCTGCATCCCTAATGATCCTAAGTTCCTCCAACTCCAGCTCCAGTTCCCTTACACGGTTTTGGAGGAGCTGCAGATGGATGCACTTCTCACAGGTATAATCAGCAGGGACACTGACGTCGTCCCTCACCTCGAACATAGTGCAAGAGGAACATTGCACTGCCTTCACACCCATCCCCTTTAGATACCTTGCCAGTACCAGGTAGAAACAGCAAAAAATGAATTAACTCACCCCTGCTCGCCCTTTCTGCCTATGCCCTGTGAGCCAAAGCCCTACAGCTTTCACTCTGCCTCCTGCTCACTCTGCTGCCCGCTAACGACGCTGCCCGCTCAAAAGTGCGGCCTACTTTTAAACCCTCCAAAAACCTTCCCAGACTCCTGCTGGGCCCACTTCCTGTTTTAAAAAAAAACCTCCGATTTTTTTACACAAATTTAACTTAAAATAAATAAATAAATGTAGTGAACAAACCAACTGCCTTCTCCTCAGCCTGGTCCTGTGGAACAAATTATAATTTGTCTATTCTGTGTATTCTGAGATATTCTTTTAAATGCCTGTCACTGCGTCACTATTGACCTATCCCTTAACCTTATTTACAAGTTCATTTTAGCTAGCTCTGTTTTCATGCCCTCATAATTGCGTTCACTTGAGTTTAAAATATTAATTTTAGACCCATTCTCTCCCTAAAACTCAATGTAAAATTCAATCATTGGGCCCAATTCTCCCAAAAAAATACTAAGTGCTGAATTGGCGGGAACAATGATGTAAATAACGATTGTTTTTCGAGTGGGAGTTCAGACTCGAATCTCCCACACTCTGTGCACTGCAGAGGTCACAATCATGAATATCATTAAAAGCTCGGGGGGCGGGGCCAATTCACGTCAGAGTCTGACAGTTCCAGGCCTCTGTGCATGCGCAGGGACCCCGATCTGTCAGCCTCCCATTTGCTGGCCGGCTCGATCGCTGGCCAACCCGGAACCCTCGCAATGTTGCCCCCCAACACTCCACGGCCTGATTGCAGCCTCCATGAACATTTCTGAGCCAGCTTCGACTTTCCCCAGTCCGGGAGCACCCCAATCTCCAGACCCCTCCCACCCTGGCAGACCACCCCCCATGGGAGGCTGACACCCTGGGAGGCAAACCCCTCTGGCAAACCACCTCCCTCCAGCCCGCCCCAATCACTGGCCTCCCTCCATTCCCAACCAGATTCCAATGCAGAGTGACAGTGGGACCCTCGCCACCCCCTGCCGATGGCCCCACCCACAATAGGCCCCAACCTGTTGGCACTGTCCCATGCCTGGTGGTAGTGCCAAGGTGCCCCCTGGGCAGTGCCAGGGGGTACAGGCTGGCACTGCCAGGGTGCCCATACCCAGGGAGCATCACTCCCTGCCACCCAACCCCTCGGGGGCCCCGATTGTCTCCCCTTCACTCCAGCGGGATCTCTCGCAATTTCCCCGAATGTGGGGAGCTACTCTAAACCCCGCCGAGTGAAATATGGTGTGGCGGTGTGGGAGATGCTATTGGGCCCGGAGAATTCAGTCCCGGGCACAATAATGACATTTAAATTACATTAAAAAGATTAAAATCACTTACTTGGTGTTCCTGCCGGTTTCCAGCGTGGTCTCAACTGCACCTGCTCTCTGGCGATGGGAGTCCCACATGCATTCCCATGAAATGGCCGACGTGACAAAAAACTAGCACGTTGCGATGGGAGAATCGGGCCCATATTCTTTGAGAGGAACCATCCCAGTATCCGCCCTGTCAATTTCCCTTGGAAATTATTCATTTTCAATAAAATCATCCCACATTCTTCTAAACTCCAATGCATACGGGCCCAACCTGTCTAATCTTTCCTCATAAAATTTTCTATTCTTCCTGCCAAAATGGACAGCCTCATATTTCCTACATTACACTCCATTTGTCATTTTTTGCCCACTCACTTAACCTATTGATATCCCTTTATAAACTCTTTGTATCCTCCTCACAACTGTTTTCCTACCTACCTTTGTATCATCAGCAAATTTGGCTCCAATACAGTTGAACTTTCCTTTTAAGTCCGAAGTAGTTGAGTCCCAGGACTGACCCCTGCAACATTTCACTAGTCACAGTTTGCCAATCTGAAAATGGCACATTTATTCTGACTTTCTTGTTAATTAGCCAGTCCTCTATCGACACTATATCAGTCGGAACACCATATACTCTCGTCTTGTCACGTCATAACGTCATCAGCAGGAGCAGATGATAGAGGCAATGTCTGATCTGGCAGTGCCTATCAAAGGACAGAGGAACGCTCCAGCCAAGCTCACCCCCTGGCTGGAGATGCCGAGCCTCGAGGGCCACAAATAAACAGGTGCTTGTGGACCAGCAAAGGAAATGTGTGACTGTGTGTCAGAGTTCCCTGAGGCAGTGCTGACCCTCGCATGGGAATGGACTGCCCATGGAATGCTGAGATGAATGTGGCACTCATTGCAGCTCAGAATGAACCCCACTATAAATCCCATTCCCTCCCTCTCTCAGCACTCCAAATCTGAGAGATCTGCTAAAAGTATGGTAGGTCATTGACCATGCTTGACTTCCTCTTTTCTGATTCCCTTTTTAATGTCTGTTGCTATAGACAATAGCTCATCAGCTTCCATGAGGTGCTGACCCTGTGTATGGCCCATGGGCTTCTGACAAATTGCAATAGATTTCTCTGTACCTGCTGAATCACCCTTATTGACTGCCCACCACTACTAGGTGGGTGGCTGTCATCCCTGAGAAGCCACCTTTGGAAAAATTGTGCAGAGGTGGCAAATTTTCTCTCTCGTCTGCATGTATTGTATCTGATTCTTATCTAGTTTATAATCAGACTTTTTAAATGCTAGAGTCTAGAATTTCATGTAAAATTAATTCCCTTGGTTTATTGCTCACATTTTGCAATATACCTTGGAACTATTTTTTTGATTTTTGATCAGAGCTCCTTCTTTAATTATGAACCTTTTGTCTAAGTGTCCCCCTATCTTTTTCCCTTTATAAATGGTCCATTTTAGATTATCCCTCTGCTCTACACAGCTCCAGCATTTTTTTTGTGTAAATATTATCCAAATTCATCACTTCATTATCAGCTGATCCTGGTTGGCTTTATTTTCCTAATAAGGCTTCAGAATCCATTAGCAATTGCACTGGACATCAGTCTTGTACCTGTCATAAAAATTCTGGATCTGGCATTCATGTCCCCTTTGTCACGTTAATTTCTGGCAGATCTGGGTGCTATTTTCAACTAAGGTGTCATTATAGTTGTCTGTCACGAGATGGCGCTATTGCTTCTCTGAGCTTTGTCTATTTGCTCCATTATCTAATGTTGCGATTTATTTATTGGTTTTTTAACCTGAATTTATGCCAGCCAGTCTTCCCCCTCAGGGTTTTGTTTTAATTGTCACTTTCATTTCTCATTGCTCCCAAAGAACAAAGAACAGTACAGCACAGGAAACAGGCCCTTCGGCCCTCCAAGCCTGTGCCGCTCCTTGGTCCAACTAGACCAATCGTTGGTATCCATGGATTCATGAGGGGAAAGTCGTGCTTGACGAACATGTTGGATTTTTATGAAGATGTGACGAGGGCGGTTGATGGAGGAGAACCGGTGGATGCGGTGTTTTTGGATTTCCAAAAGGCGTTTGATAAGGTGCCCCATAAAAGGCTGCTGAAGAAGATTAGGGCACACGGAGTTGGGGGTAGTGTGTTAAAGTGGATTGGGGACTGGCTATCCGACAGGAAGCAAAGAGTCGGAATAAATGGGTGTTTTTCCGGTTGGAGGAAGGTAACTAGTGGCGTGCCGCAGGGATCGGTACTCGGGCCGCAACTGTTTACCATTTGTATAGATGATCTGGAGGAGGGGACGGAGTGTAGGGTAACGAAGTTTGCAGACGACACAAAGATAAGTGGAAAAGTGAATCGTGTGGAGGACGGAGAAGATCTGCAGAGAGATTTGGACAGGCTGAGTGAGTGGGCGAGGATATGGCAAATGGAGTATAACGTTGATAAATGCGAGGTTATACACTTTGGAGGAAATAATAACAAATGGGATTACTATCTCAATGGAAACAAATTAAAACATGCTACCGTGCAAAGGGACCTGGGGGTCCTTGTGCATGAGACGCAAAAGCCCAGTCTGCAGGTACAACAGGTGATCAAGAAGGCAAATGGGATGTTGGCCTATATTGCGAGGGGGATAGAATATAAAAGCAGGGATGTCTTGATGCACCTGTACAGGGCATTGGTGAGGCCGCAGCTGGAATACTGTGTGCAGTATTGGTCCCCTTATATGAGGAAGGATATATTGGCATTGGAGGGAGTGCAGAGAAGGTTCACCAGGTTGATACCGGAGATGAGGGGTTTGGATTATGAGGAGAGGCTGAGGAGATTGGGTTTGTACTCGTTGGAGTTTAGAAGGATGAGGGGGGATCTTATGGAGACTTATAAGATAATGCGGGGGCTGGATAGAGTGGAGGCGGAGAGATTCTTTCCACTTAGTAAGGAAGTTAAAACTAGAGGACACAGCCTCAAAATAAAGGGGGGTCGGTTTAAGACAGAGTTGAGGAGGAACCTCTTCTCCCAGAGGGTGGTGAATCTCTGGAATTCTCTGCCCACTGAGGTGGTGGAGGCTACCTCACTGAATATGTTTAAGGCGCGGATGGATGGATTCCTGATCGGTAAGGGAATTAAGGGTTATGGGGATCAGGCGGGTAAGTGGTACTGATCCACGTCAGATCAGCCATGATCTTATTGAATGGCGGGGCAGGCTCGAGGGGCTAGATGGCCTACTCCTGCTCCTATTTCTTATGTTCTTATGTTCTTATCCCTCCATTCCCAGGCTGCTCATGTGACTATCCAGGTAAGTCTTAAACGATGTCAGCGTGCCTGCCTCCACCACCCTACTTGGCAGCGCATTCCAGGCCCCCACCACCCTCTGTGTAAAAAACATCCCTCTGATGTCTGAGTTATACTTCGCCCCTCTCAGCTTGAGCCCGTGACCCCTCGTGATCGTCACCTCCGACCTGGGAAAAAGCTTCCCACTGTTCACCCTATCTATACCCTTCATAATCTTGTATACCTCTATTAGATCTCCCCTCATTCTCCGTCTTTCCAAGGAGAACAACCCCAGTCTACCCAATCTCTCCTCATAGCTAAGACCCTCCATACCAGGCAACATCCTGGTAAACCTTCTGTGCACTCTCTCCAATGCCTCCACGTCCTTCTGGTAGTGCGGCGACCAGAACTGGACGCAGTACTCCAAATGTGGCCTAACCAGCGTTCTATACAGCTGCATCATCAGACTCCAGCTTTTATACTCTATACCCCGTCCTATAAAGGCAAGCATACCATATGCCTTCTTCACCACCTTCTCCACCTGTGTTGCCACCTTCAAGGATTTGTGGACTTGCACACCTAGGTCCCTCTGTGTTTCTATACTCCTGATGACTCTGCCATTTATTGTATAACTCCTCCCTACATTATTTCTTCCAAAATGCATCACTTCGCGTTTATCCGGATTAAATTCCATCTGCCACCTCTCCGCCCAATTTTCCAGCCTATCTATATCCTGCTGTATTGCCCGACAATGCTCTTCGCTATCCGCAATTCCAGCCACCTTCGTGTCATCCGCAAACTTGCTGATTACACCAGTTACACCTTCTTCCAAATCATTTATATATATCACAAATAGCAGAGGTCCCAGTACAGAGCCCTGCGGAACACCACTGGTCACAGACCTCCAGCCGGAAAAAGACCCTTCGACCACTACCCTCTGTCTCCTATGGCCAAGCCAGTTCTCCACCCATCGAGCCACTTCTCCTTGTATCCCATGAGCCTTAACCTTCTTAACCAACCTGCCATGTGGGACTTTGTCAAATGCCTTACTGAAATCCATATAGACGACATCCACGGCCCTTCCTTCATCAACCGTTTTTGTCACTTCCTCAAAAAACTCCACCAAATTTGTAAGGCACGACCTCCCTCTTACAAAACCATGCTGTCTGTCACTAATGAGATTGTTCCGTTCTAAATGCACATACATCCTGTCTCTAAGAATCCTCTCCAACAACTTCCCTACCACGGACGTCAAGCTCACCGGCCTATAATTTCCTGGGTTATCCCTGCTACCCTTCTTAAACAACGGGACCACATTCGCTATCCTCCAATCCTCAGGGACCTCACCCGTGTCCAAAGAAGCGACAAAGATTTCCGTCAGAGGCCCAGCAATTTCACCTCTCGTCTCCCTGAGCAGTCGAGGATAGATGCCATCAGGCCCTGGGGCTTTGTCAGTTTTAATGTTCCCTAAAAAACCTAACACTTCCTCTCTTGTAATGGAGATTTTCTCTAACGGGTCAACACCTCCCTCCGAGACACTCCCGGTTAACACGCCCCTCTCCTTCGTGAATACCGATGCAAAGTATTCATTTAGGATCTCCCCTATTCCCTTGGGTTCTAAGCATAATTCCCCTCCTTTGTCCCTGAGAGGTCCGATTTTCTCCCTGACAACTCTTTTGTTCCTAACGTATGAATAGAATGCCTTAGGATTCTCCTTAATCCTGCCTGCCAAGAACATCTCGTGACCTCTTTTTGCCCTTCTAACTCCCCGTTTGAGATCTTTCCTACTCTCTCTGTATTCCTCCAGAGCTCCATCTGTTTTTAGTTGCCTGGACTTAACGTACGCCTCCCTTTTCATTTTAATCAGATCCTCAATTTCCCTGGTTATCCACGGCTCTCGAATCCTACCTTTCCTATCTTTCCTTTTTACAGGCACATGCCTATCCTGCAGCCTTATCAATAGTTCCTTAAAAGACTCCCACATGCCAGACGCGGACTTACCCTCGAACATCCTCTCCCAATCAACATCCACCAATTCCTGCCTAATCCGGCTATAGTCAGCCTTCCCCCAATTTAGCACCCTGCCCGTAGGACAGCACTCATCCTTGTCCATTACTATCCTAAAGTTAACAGAGTTGTGGTCACTATTTGCCACATGTTCCCCTACCGAAACTTTGACGACCTGGCCGGGCTCATTTCCCAGAACTAGGTCCAGTATAGCCCCCTCTCTAGTCGGGCTATCTACATACTGTTCCAAAGAACCTTCCAGTACGCATTTTACAAATTCCTCCCTGTCCGGTCCCCCAGCTCTAAGCACTTTCCAGTCTGTGCCAGGGAAATTAAAGTCCCCCACTACAACAACCCTATGTTTTCTGCACCTATCCAGAATCTCCTGACATATCCTTTCTTCCACTTCCCGTGGGCTGTTGGGTGGTCTGTAGTACACCCCCAGCATAGTGACTGCACCCTTCCTGTTTCTGAGTTCCACCCACAGCGACTCAGTACATGACCCCTCTAAGTTGTCTACCCTCTGCACCGCGGTAATATGCTCCTTAACTAATATCGCTACTCCCCCACCTTTTTTAGCCCCTCCTCTGTCTCGCCTAAAACACTTATACCCCGGAATATTCAGCTGCCAGTCCTGTCCTTCTTTTAACCAAGTTTCCGTCACCGCAACCACATCCAAATTCCGCACAAGCATTAAGGCCCTAAGTTCGTCTGTTTTACCCGTTACACTCCTCGCATTGAAGCAGATGCACTCCAGACCTCCAGGCCCAGTCAGGTCCTCCTCCTCCAGAGTGC
The DNA here is from genome assembly GCF_964213995.1 of Mustelus asterias. Classification (NCBI taxonomy): domain Eukaryota; kingdom Metazoa; phylum Chordata; class Chondrichthyes; order Carcharhiniformes; family Triakidae; genus Mustelus; species Mustelus asterias. The sequence continues at coordinate 161,179 of NW_027590757.1, forward strand.
TCCTCTTCTTAGCTAGCCTTGCCCTGGCCCCCAGCTCGACCCCAGCCTCAGTATTTACTGACCTCCTGTTTTGTTCCCCACCCCCCTGCCACACTAGTTTAAATCCTGCCGAAACACTCTAGCAAAACTCCCAGCCAGGATATTTGCTCCCTTCCAGTTAAGGTGTAACCCATCCTTTCTGTACAGTTGCCATCCTGACTTGAAGATTTCCCAGTTATCTATGAATTTAAAACCCTCCCTCTTGCACCAGTCCTTAGCCACGCGTTCAACTGTAGAATCTCCCTGTTCCGAGCCTCACTTGCACTAGGCACCGGGAGCAGTCCAGAGATTGCTACCCTGGAGGTCTTACTTTTTAGCCTAGCACCCAACTCCCTGAATTTCTCTCGTATGACCCCCCTGCTCTTCCTACCTACATCATTTCCCCCAATGTGTACAATCACATCCGTTTGACTACCTTCCTTTTTAAATATGCTTCCTACCCTCTTGGAGACATCCAGTACCCCGGCACCAGGGAGGCAGACTACCATCCTGGATTCTCGTTCAGTCCCACAGAAGCGCCTGTCCGTGCCTCTAACTATTGCGTCCCCCACAACTATCGCTCTCCTAAACCCCTTCTTTCCCTTCCGGACCCCTGAGTCTGTCTCCGTGGAGGCGATCTGGTCCTCGTGGCTTACCCCTGGAGGGTCATCCCCCTCCACAGAATCCAAAACAATATACCTATTTTGGAGAGGGACAACCACAGGGGATCCCTCCACAGACTGCTCACTCCCTTCCCTTCTCCCATCTGTTGCCCATCCCTTTCTCTTATGGGAGACTGCCACTGGGGTGCTTTCTGGCACATCACCCTTCTGACTATTACCCCTCCTAACCGTGACCCATGTGTCTTCCTTCCGAGACCCTGGTGTCACTACCTGACTATAACTTTTATCTATTACTCTCTCATTTTCCCTAACTAAACTGAGTTCATCGAGCCTCAGCTCCAGCTCCCTTACACGATCCTTCAGGAGATGCAGTTCCACACATCTGGCACAGATATGGACTTCCGGGAGGCAAGTTGTCTCCAGGAACTCCCACATCCCACACCGAATGCAGTATACTGGCCTCCCACTCATACCAGCCATGTCCTTTTTAGTTTTGGGGATAAAACAAAAAGGGGGTGTAACCGAAGAAAAACAAACAAACAACCTTCCTCACCGAAGCCCTGTGAGCCAAAGCCCTTATAGCTCTCACTCTGTCCCCTGCTCACTCCGCTGCCCGCTCAAAGGTTTTAAACCCTCCAAAATCTTCCCAGGCTGCTGCTGGGCCTATTTCCTGTTTAGAAAAAAAAACCTCTGATTTTTTTCACTAATTTAACTGAAAAATAATTAAATAAATTAGTGCACAAACAAGCTCCCTTACCCTCAGCCTGCTCCTGTGGAACAATGAGTTTTATTGGACAGATCATTTTCTCTCCCCCCTTCCTATCGGCTTCCCTTTCCCAAGGCCTGTCAAATCTCGCAGGGCTCACTCACTAGCTTGGGACTGTGGCCACTTTCTCCCCATTTCCCATGCTAGCCCATTGTGCCATTTCGGTCAAGCTATTTGCCACCAGTCCATGCCTGCAACAATCCTCACATCCTATCTTTCTTCCTCATATTCCCTGTCACCACACTCTGCCTCCAGCCAGCAATTTGTTTTTTAAAATATCTTTGGAACTGTGGGCCCGATTTTACCATTTTGATTCTTAGTGCTGAATCTGGGCATGATTCAGATCCGACTCGGAAACCTGTTCTCGGGCGCCTCCATCCGCACTCAGCCCGAAAAAAAAGTTGCGAGTCTGAATCGCACTGTGGGCGGGGCTTATCACACCGGAAACGCTGCTGCTCCAATGGGAGTCTTCAACTGCGCATGCGCAGTAAAATAAATTTGAAAACCGCTGCCCTGCCACATCGCTCCCAGGCCACATAAAATGGGAGATATGGCCCCCACAGACATTGTCCCACCCCCACAACATAACCATCACCCTTATCCACCCACCCCTCCCCCTGCTACCCAGACCGAATGTGACCCCCTGCCTCCTTTCCTCCCCCGCCCCCCCCACCCCCCACGGATCGCCTGCAGAGTGGCAGCGGACCCCCTCTTCGCAACCCCTCACTGATCACCCGCAGAGTGGCAGTGGACCCCCCCCACCAGAGATCCATCTGGCCCTCCTCCTCACCCACCTCTCCCCCACCAGAGAACAATTTGGCCTCCATCCTCACCTACACCCTCCCCAATCTCGCCCACCAGAGAATGATCTGGCCTCCCTGCTCCACGACCCCCCCCCCCACCACCGATCTGAGTCAGAGAGCAGCCGGAAGCTCTGAACTTACCTCTTCAAAAGCTGGAGCGCCTGAAACAGACTTTTGCCGAGCAGGTCTTTTTCAGCCATATCTGGACGGGCGAACACGATGGTAAAGGGGGAAATGCTGGTACGTTTGGGCGTGCAGCCCATTAAGTCAATTTAAATGTATGCAAATGCATTTAAATTGACGAAGCGCCCATTTTGGGCGCTGTCCCAATTGCATCCATTTTCGGGCCTTGGTAAAGGGGGAATTGGCGTTGGCGCAGATCGTGCTATTCGCCTTATGCCCAACTTTATCAAGTTTTTGCGCCTGAAAATGGGTGCAACGCAATGGTAAAATCGGGCCCAATGAATGGAACATAGTGCTATAAACATCTTAAAAACAAATTGCTTGATTCCCAACTTATTGTTGGAAAGCTGGTTAGGTGCTTCGGCTGCAAATGAAAATTAAAGAGGACAGGAAGTGTTAGGTTGCTGGGACACATGGTGGCAAGGAAAGGGATACAGGATTGAGGAAGGAGGAGAGGGAAGGGACAAGGAGGCCTCTTGTTACCTTCAGAGGGGAGTGTATTAAGGGATAAGAGAAGTGGAAGAATAGAAGCTAATTGTATACTTTAAAGGTGAAAGGGAGGCAATAGGAGTGAGTGTTCTCTTCAAGATAACCAGGTGGTGAGAGATATAACCGAAGCCTACAGGATATTCCAAACACAAACTATGTGGTTGACTCTTAACTGCCCTCTGAAATAGCTGAGCAAGGCATACAGTTATACCAAACCATTGCAGAAATGTAAGAAACGGGATGAGCATCAACCAAGGCACCTGGAATGACAATGGCACACCATACTCTGTAAAGTCCTCCTCACAAATATTGAGGGGTTTGTGCCAAAATTGGGAGAGATGTTTCACAGACTGATCAAGCCAACAGCCTGACATATGGCTCACTGAACCATACCTATAATGAGTAACTCAGACTCCACCATTACCATCCTTGGGTATACCTGCCCTGCATGAGAGGCAGGGACACAGTGCTATACCGCCAGGAAGAAATTGCCCTGGGAGTCAACATTGACTTCGGAGCCCCTGAAATCTCATGCCATCAGGCCAAACAGGAGCAAAGAAACTTCCTGCTGATTACCATCACTCCTCCATGTTGAACAATAGTTGAAAGAGGCACTGAGGGCAGCAAGGGCAGAGAATGTATTCAGGGTGGGGAACTTCAAAGACCATCACCAAGAGTTGCTTGGTAACACCACTGAATGAACAGGCTGTGTCATGAAGGATGTATCTTCCAAACTGCAGCAGGTGGTGGTGAGGGAACCAACAGGAGGGAAAAACATACTTGACCCCCCCGCCCCCACCCCCCATTTGTCACAGGTGCATCGGTCCATGAGAGTACTGATGGGAGAATATTGCACAGTCTTTATGGATACAAAGTCCCAGATTCATATGAGGATACTGTCCCTCATGTGGTGTGCCACTACCACCATGCTAAATGGGATAGAGTCAAAACAATCTAACATCAAAATTGGGCATCCATAAGTGGTGCCTCCATTCAATCCCTCCACCACCGACGCTCAGTAGCAGCAGTGTGTACTATCTACAAGATGCACTGCAGCAATTCACTAAAGATACTTAGACAGCACCTTGCAAACCCACAACCCCTTCCATCTAGGACAATTATCTGTTCCCAGATAATTGGGAATACGACCACCTGCAAGTTCCCCTCCAAGCCACTCACCATCCTGACTTGGAAATATTTTGCTGTTTCTTCGCAGTCGCTGGGTCAAAATCCTGGAATTCCCTCCCTAACAGCATTTTGGGTCAATCCACAGAACATGGACTGCAGCGATTCAGGAAGGCAGCTCACCACCACCTTTTCAAGGGCAACTCGAGATGGGCAATAAATGCTGGCCAGCCAGCAACGCCCATGTCCCATGAATGAATTTGTTAAAAAAGTATTCGTGCACCTTCAGCAGCAGCAGTGGAATTCAACCAAAGTCTGAGTACTCATGACTTAGTATATCTTTCACTACACTGTCACCATCAAGCCAAGGTGGCAACTCTAGTTCAATGAGGAGTGCAGGAGAGCATACCAGGAACAGCATCAGCCATGCTTAAAATGAGCTGTCAACCTGGTGAAGCTACAAGTTATGCAAGTGCCAGGCAATGCACATCTCCAACAAGAGAGAATTTAACCATCTCCCCAGGACATTCAATGGCATTACCATCCCCACCAAAAACATCCTGGGGTTACTATTGATCAGAAACTGAACTGGACCAGCCATATAAATACTGTGGCCACAAAAGCAGGTTAAAGGCTGGGAATTCTGTAGTGAATAACACCTCTGCATTCCTAGAGCTTGTCCACCACCTATAAGGTACAAGTTTGGAGCGTGATGAAATACTCTCCACTTGTTTGAATGAGTGCAATTCCAAAAATACTCTCGAAGTTCAACACTATCTGGGATAAAGTAAGCCTCAACTTAAAGCCATTTGCTCTTTCTGCTTCAAACACTCCATATGACAGTGAATTCCACTCTTACACCACTCTCACTGTGTAAAGAAATCCCTTTAAACTTCTTTCTATGATTTATTAACGGCGATCTTATGTTTATAACCCTTGATCTGGGCTCACCCACAAATGGAAACCATTGCTCGATAGCTAATAAATAATTTATCCCTTTTTTCAGTTCTCTGTTCCATGTCACAAGTTGGAAAGTGGACCAAAAAGTTTGAGTTTCCCTGAGTTTCAAGGGTTGAGGTAACTCTTAGCTTGATTTCCAAATCAAAGGTGCGAGGCCTGGAAATGCGCTATCTACACTCGCGGCCTGTGAAATATTGCATCATGGGTGACAATCTAAATCTACTCGATACTATTTAATTGGAAGTGGGTTCTCGATTGAAGATGAAATCATGTGGAGATGAGTGTGAAATTTATTATATGTTGGGCAGAACAGGAAAATTGTTTCCAAGTGTGCTGAGAATTTTCTAAACTTATTTGTATTCGTGATTGTCGAGTACTCTTCTAATATGAAGCTAAAAGTGGAACAATTGCAGTTAAAATTGTAGCTAAACATTGCCTTAAGTTGAAAGTTCATCGGCAAAGTTCAATTTTCAGCAGTCATGTTCATGTTGTCCATTAGAAATTTAGAGTTCAAGTGAAATCAGATGCATAGGATATTATGCTAATCACTTTTTACATGGGTAATGAGAATTGCATGCAAAATGTTCAGCGAATTGAATGCCACAAATTCAGTATTCTATAAACATTCAGGCACTACCACCTGCTGGGATATCTACTATATGAATTACAGGCTCTAATCAAACATATCATCAATTGCAAATGCATTCAAATAGAATGCATTTGACAATAATATTGGATGAGATGTGTCAGTAAATTCAAGATACTATTTATCAGAGACAGGACCTATTTGGAAATCTTCATCCAAGTCCAAACCTTGAAAGCAGAGAAGTTTGTTCCATATGTCAATACTCTCTATTCATTCAGCGACTATTCCACAGAATTGAAACTGAACCCTGCTCATTTAAAATGTTGTGACCAAAATAAAATCATGCAGATTGTCCTCATTCAGTAATTTCATTAGCCCTGGCATTTAAATATATTCTTATTGACAGACCCCAGGAAATAATTGGTTACGGAGAAAATACCCCATGAAAAGAACTGTCTCCATTAACTTGTGTCAGCTAAATTGAAAGAATGCCCAAAGGTACTTTGATGCAGATATGAGTGTGAAGTTATAGTGAGGATAAGAATTAAATTGGAAATCAGGGGACTTTAATGAAGTTAAAAACATTTTAATCCCTTATTTTAATACATTAGTATATCAATGTTTTTAAAGGGACACAGGTGAAACCGCAAAAAACGATGTCATTTTAACCATGGTAACATTGGGCCCTATTTTACCATTGCCTCACGCCCGATTTCGGGCACGAAAACGTGGTAAAGTCAGGTGAGAGGCCATCATCACGATCCGCACCTGCATCTGCGCAGATCGCCACTTTACCAAAACCCGGGAATGATGGCGATCCGCTTCATGCCCAAAACGGGCGCAACGGGGATTTAAACGGGCGGCACGGTAGCACAGTGGTTAGCACTGCTGCTTCACAGCTCCAGGGTCCCAGGTTCGATTCCCGGCTTGGGTCACTGTCTGTGTGGAGTTTGCACATTCTCCTCGTGTCTGCGTGGGTTTCCTCCGGGTGCTCCGGTTTCCTCCCACAGTCCAAAGATGTGTGGATTAGGTTGATTGGCCAGGTTAAAAATTGCCCCTTAGAGTCCTGAGATGCGTAGGTTAGAGGGATTAGCGGGTAAAAGACGTGGGGGTAGGGCCTGGGTGGGATTGTGGTCGGTGCAGACTCGATGGGCCGAATGGCCTCCTTCTGCACTGTAGGGTTTCTATGGGTTTCTAAATGCATTTGCATGCATTTAAATTGAATTAATGAACTGCCCGCCCAACTTTATCAGCATTTCCCCCTTTACCACCGCGTTTGCCAATCCGGAACCGCGCCGTAATGGACCTGCTGAATAAAAGTCTGAATCAGGCGCTTCATCAGTGAGGGTCGGCTGATTCAGAATCGCTGATATTTTTGCAGGCAGAGTGCGTATGGGGGCGCCTGAGAACAGGACTAAAAGTCGGATCTGAAACACTCAGTTTCAAGTCTGCCCAGCTCTTGGAATCAAAATGGTAAAATAGGGCCCTAAATGTTAAAAGTAAGCATGTAAGTTCACAATGAAAATTTATCTAAAATTTAAAAGATAATCAATGAGAAGAAATTGGCCAGATAAATTATCACGTAGATTACCAATTAATTTGGAACATGGGAACATGACTAAGTTATTCAACCATTGAATTAATCTGGCCAGGGGATGTGTATCCAGCAGAGGGAGAAAGGGGGATGAGATCCTGCAGGCGGAATGTAGCGAACTCGGTAGGTTGGCCATTCTTCTGGTTTTGTGCCAGGCAGTCCAACTTTCAGTGGGTCCATGTCGATTCCAGCACTGGATCATCTTATGTCCAATGTTTTGAATTTAGTAATGCCAAGCCTCAGGCAACCAATAGGATATTTATTTGTGGGCACAGACTGGCCAAAAATGTTATTTTAAATTAACCTGATATTAAACAATGAAGATTAGCGGCTGGGCGGTTCCAAATAGCCACCTTACCAGCTGGTCCTTCCAGAGAGAAGCTGCCCATTCCTTTGAGAACAACAAAAAAAAGTTTGATATTTCTGTCAGGATGCTCACCAAACATCACTCTTGTTGTTGTTTGAGTGACAATTAGATTTCCAGGTCAGCCTTAGGGCTTTGTCTGTACCTGTTGTAGCACAGTAGGTTAATAGTTATGCTCATGAGATGTTGATGTGTATCATGACGTAAGAGTGACATCAGAGTCATGTGCTGGAGATCCTAAGGACACGATGGAATAGCGCACACACGAGAGATGCACTTAACGAGTAGGTTATCATGCAAATAAAATAATTTTGAAGAAATCTACCCGAGTCAAACATAAGGCCCCATGCATGGAGGGAACCCCTCCCAGTATAAATTAGGCCATGAAGTAAGCCACAAAACATGGTAGCAGAGGTAGAGACATCAATCTAACACTGATTTGGTGCCATTGGTAACACATCTACAAGGAGAAATTGGAAGAGAAATTCTTTGATTTGATTTTTGATTTATTACTGTCACATGTATTTACAGTGAAAGGTATTGTTTCTTGCGCCTATGCAGACAAAGCATACCGTTCATAGAGAAGGAAACGAGAGAGTGCAGAATATAGTCTTACAGTCATAGCTGGGGTGTAGAGAAAGATCAACTTAATGCAAGGTTCATTCAAAAGTCTGACAGCACAACAGGGAAGAAGGTGTTCTTGAGTCTTTACCTCTACCTCTGAGTCGGTTGGTACGTGACCTCAGACTTTTGTATCTTTTTCCCGAAGGAAAAAGGTGGAAAAAAGATTTGAAAGGAAGAATAAGAATACTTCCCTTGATGAGAGCAAACTGATAATCAGTAGCAATCCAACTGCCAGTCGAGCAGTCACTGACCTTTCCGCAGCCGTTCAAAAATCGTCAAGGTCCACAGAGGAGCCAACGTTGGGAGTTGTGGAATAAACACTTCCAACACTATTGAGAAGTGTTGGGTTTGCATGCCAGGTTAGTTCGCCTATTTCTGAGGTCCTCCTGACACAGGGCAGAGAGGAGCTCTTTTCAGACTTGGAAAATGTTCTAAAAGCATTCATTGCATTCCTCAACCCAAAGTGGTTCTATATACGTGACAGGTCAAAGTTAGGGAGCACATTCGGGCAATAATCTGTCAAAATACCAAGGTTTTGGATAACTCTGGTGGTTAGGCCCAAAAGTGGCATCCACACCCACACTAAAGCCTGCCAAAATGAGCAAAAGGGCTGGAAACGCTACAAAAGCCATCTATCTTGAGGTGCTTATGCTGCAGCAAGATTGCCTAGCAGGGGGTACAGGGTATTTCCAATGTGGAAAGACAAGACACTTGATGCAGTTCTGTAAATCTAAAAAAGAATTGAAGGAAGAAGGCAAGAGAATGTCTATGAAATGCTGACAATTCAAGAAATTGTGAATAAAGCAAGAAATGAGAATATAGATTTCCTAAGGGATCACAAACAAGACTTTTGGGTCAGTCACTATGGAAGTTAAAGGCTTTAAAACTGACTTCAAACTTGACACTCCAACGCCGGCATCTCCACTTCAAACTTGACACCAGACTTGGCGCTACAATACTGGCTGATCATCTGGAATGGCTCAAAACCATATGCATCCAGGCAGTTTAACCTCAGTGGTGGGAAAACTTCTAAAAATGATAATCTGGGACAGAATTAAATGTGGATTAATGAAAGAAAACCAGCACTGATTTCTTTAGGGAAAATCATGGTTAACGAATTTGATTTGAGTTTTTTGAAGCAACGTGGATGGTTAATGAGGATAATGTGGTGTACCGGGATTTTCAAAAGGCATTTTAGAAAGCATCACATGACAGGTTTCTCAGCAAAGTTTAGCTTGAGCTGCGAATCACTCAAAACTAGCTGCACTGGGCCAGAAATGTCGCTTGTATATCTGAGACCAGACTCCGGAGCAATTGCTCAACTCATTCATAGCAACAGACTCCCAGGAGGATGGCAGAAATTCTTTGGAGAGGTCATCGATGCATCACTGATGAAGTTAAGCCCCACAGACTCATGGGAAACTTTAGTTTGTGAATGACCAAAATGGCAAAGGCTCATTTGGGAATGCACCAGACACATTGAGCTACTTAATTGGAAACCTGCAGAAGCAAAGTTGAGGCATTGGAGGGAGTATACAAACTTCCAAACAAGCCATCTGCCCAACCTTTCAAGCACCAGCTGCCCCATATGCAGTAGAGGCTGCAGATAATGCACTGAATTTATCAGCCATCTTAGAATTTATCAAGCCAGTGTCAAAGCAGATCATCCTCGAACCTAAGGGACTGCCTAAAAAGGAGAAGCCCATGGAATAAAAAGGACCACAGCAAACGAATTTCTCTGAGAGACGAGAAACAATTGTTTTTCAGACAGGAGGAGGTATCCAAAGGTTCACCATTGGATTGCTGCGCTTCTTGATCTATAATAATGACGTGCCGGAATTTTATCGACATACAGGAACAGCATTCTCTATTGGCCTCAAGCAGGATCTTATGAGCCTCGGGCAGGCGAGGTGGTAAAATTCTGGCAATAGATTTGGGTGTGCAGGGCACAATTTCAAACTTCATAATAGCAAGCAAGAAGAAAGGCAATATAAAATAAAGGTTACCATTTTAAAGGAGGTGCAGGAGCAGAGATATCTGGGGATATGTGTGCACAAATTGTTGAAGATGGTACGGAGAGTTAAGAAAACAGTTAATAAGGCATTTGAGATCCTGGGTTTTCTCGAGACATTTTCTGCCGCTGATAAAGCTAATGTCTCTAAAGTTGATAAATCCAATGCATTATCTGCAGACTCTCTCCAAGGTTGGAAAATCCCACCTGAGGTTAATGGACCTTTGTATGGTCCATGTCCCGCCTGTTTTAATTCCTGTGGTGGGCGAGATGGTAAAATTCCACCCATTGAGTACAAAAGCAAGGAAATTATAGAACCTTTATAAGATACTCACTCTGACAAAGGGTCATCCAGACTCCAAATGTTGGCTCTGTTCTCTCCTCACAGATGCTGTCAGACCTGTTGAGATTTTACAGCATTTTCTGTTTTTGTTTCAGATTCCAACATCTGCAGTATTTTGCTTTTATCTTTAAGATAAGGGTTTATCCTGAACTGGGACATTGCGTCCAAATCTGGACACTGCACTTAAGGAAGGATGGGAAGGTATTGAAGAGCGTGCAGAAAACATTTACAAGAATGGGCTGAGAAACTTCAGTTACATGGATAAATTGACAAACCCGGAGGGTCCTTTTGGAGGGAAGGGGGAGGAGTGGCTTGATTATGATGTTGAAAATCATGGAGTGTCTGGACAGAGTAGGTAGGGTACTGTTCCCATTGGTGGAAAGGTGAAGAACCAAAGGGCAAAGATTTAAGTGATTTTCAAAATAAGCAATGATAATATGAGGAAAAACTGTAATCACTCAATAAGTGATTAGGATCTGCCATGCACTGCTGAGAATGTGATGGTGGCAAATTCAATCATGGCTTTCAAAGAAAGAATTGGATCATTTTTAAGAGAAAATAATTTGCAAGGCTATGGGGAAAAGGCAGAGTGAGATTAGATGAGTTCTTACTGAGAGCTGGCGTGGACATGACAAGCCAATAGTCTCCTTCTCAGCTGTAACTCATCTCTGATTCTATGTCTGATTTGTCCCTCAATTACATTTACCCACCTTAACGCCATAACCCTAACAAACATGTATCTCTGTCACCCTTAAATTCTCGTTGTCCGAGAATCCATAACCTTTTGGGAAGATTTTTTAAAATTTATTTTATAGGATGTGGGCATCACTGGCTAGATCAATATTTATTGCACACCCCTACTTCCTCTTAAGGTGGTGGTGAACTGCCTTCTTGAACTGCCAAGTGGTGTAGGTAAACCCACAGTGCTGTACATAGGGTATTCCAGGATTTTGACCCAGTGACAGTGAAGGAACGGTGATATAGTTCCAAGACAGGATGGTATGTGGCTTGGAGGAGAACTTGAAGGTGGTCAGTAGTGCGAATGATACATGTCACATATCAGCCCAAGCATCAACATTGTCCAGGTCTTGCTGCTTTTGGACAAAGACCACTTTAGTATCTGAGGAGTTGCAAATGGTGCTGATCATTGTGCAATCACCAGCGAATATCCTGACTTAATGATGGAGAGAAGGTCATTGATGAAGCAGCTGAAGATGGTTGGGCCTAGGACATTACCCTGAGGAACTTCTGCAGAGATGTCCTGGAAATGAGATGATTGACCTCTAGTAATACAACCATCTTCCTTTGTGCCAAGTATGACTCCAACCAGTGGAGAATTTTCTCCATGAATCCCATTCACTTTAGTTTTGCTAAGGCTCCTTGATACCACACTCGGTCAAATACTGACTTGATGTCAAAGACATTCACTGTCATCTCACCTCTTGAGTTCAGCTTTTCTGTCCATGTTCTTGGATCAAAACTGTAATGAGTTCAGGAGATGAGTAGTCCTAGCAGAACATCAGTGAGCATGTACTGGCTGTGTCAGTGCTATTTAATAGCTCTTCAAATGACTCCTTCCATCACTTCACTGACACTCAAGGTTAGACCTGATGGGGGGGGGGGGTAATTGGTAGGATTGAATTTGTCATGCTTTTTGTGAACAAGACATACATGGACAATTTTCCACCTGTTCCGGCAGATGCCAGTGTTGTAGCTGTACTGGAGCATCTTGGCTAGTGACAAAGATTGTTTTGGAGATCATCTCTAGCACTGCTGCTGGAATGTTGTCAAGGCCCAGAGCCTTTGCAATATCTTTAGTTACTACTTATATCAGGTGGCGTGAACTGAATTGGCTGAAGACTGGCATGTGAGATACTGGACATCTCTGGAGGAAGCCAAAATTGGAATCTTCTCCGCACTTTAGGCCAAAGATGGTTGTAAATGCAGCTTTACAAAGATTGTATTGTAAATGCAATCCCCCATCCTTTAGGGTAAGGATATTTAATATTTGTTTAAAATTGTCTACCACCATTCATAGAACATAGAACAGTACAGCACAGAACAGGCCCTTCGGCCCACGATGTTGTGCCGAGCTTTGTCTGAAACCCAGATCAAGCTATTTCCTCCCTATCATCCCGAAGTACTCCATGTGCCTATCCAATAGCTGCTTAAATGTTCCTAAGGTTTCTGACTCCACTATCCCTGCAGGCAGTCCATTCCACACCCCAACCACTCTCTGAGTAAAAAACCTACCTCGGACATCCTTCCTATATCTCCCACCATGATCCCTATCGTTATGCCCCCTAGTTACCGCTCCATTCACCCGAGGAAATAGTCTTTGAACGTTCACTCTATCTATCCCCCTCATCATCTTATAAACCTCTATCAAGTCTCCTCTCAACCTCCTCCGCTCCAAAGAGAAAAGCCCAAGTTCCCTCAACCTTTCCTCATAAGACCTACCCTCCAAACCAGGCAGCATCCTGGTAAATCTCCTTTGCACTCTTTCCAGTGTCTCCACATCCTTCTTGTAGTGTGGTGACCAGAACTGCACACAATATTCCAAATGTGGTCTCAGCAAGGTCCTGTACAGTTGCAGCATAACCCCACGGCTCTTAAACTCCAACCCCCTGTTAATGAACGGCAACACACTATAGGCCTTCTTCACGGCTCTATCCACTTGAGTGGCAACCTTCAGAGATCTGTGGATATGAACCCCAAGATCTCTCTGTTCCTCCACATTCTTCAGAACCCTACCTTTGACCCTGTAATCCACATTTAAATTTGTCCTACCAAAATGAATCACCTCGCATTTGTCAGGGTTAAACTCCATTTGCCGTTTTTCAGCCCATCTCTGCATCGTATCTATATCTCTTTTCAGCCTACAACAGCCCTCCACCTCATCCACTACTCCACCAATCTTGGTGTCATCAGCAAATTTACTGATCCACCCTTCAGTCCCCTCCTCCAAGTCATTTATAAAAATTACAAATAGCAGAGGACCAAGCACTGATCCCTGTGGCACTCCACTGGTAACCGGTTTCCAGTCCGAAAATTTTCCATCCACCACCACCCTCTGTCTTCTGTTAGATAGCCAGTTACCTATCCAATCGGCTATCCATTCATGACTGGTGGCTGGACTGCAGATCTTCGATCTGATCTGTTGGTTATGAAATACTTAGGCTTGTCGATTGTATGTTGCGTCCACTGTTTGGCACGCTAGTAGTCTTGTGTTGCAGCTTCATCAGGTTAGAAGTTCATTTTTAGGTATTCCTGATGCCTCTCCTGACATGCACCCCTGCACTAAGAGAACCAGAGTTCATCCCCAGCTTGGTTGTAATGGTGGAGTGGGGGTTATGCCAGACGATAAGGTTACAGATTGTGGTTGAATACAATTCTGCTGCTGACAATGATGCACAGTACCAAGTGGATATGTAATTAGATATGTTCAAAATCTATCCCATTCAGCCTCGCGGCACTGCCACAAAAAGCAATGGATGGTATCATCAATGTGAAGATGGGACCTCGTCTCCACAAGGACTGTGCAATGGTCACTACTATCGTCTGTGACAGGTGGGTTGGTGAGGATGAAGTTAAATAGGTTTTTCTCTCTTGGTCCCTCATCTTCTAACCAGTCTAGCAGTTATATCCTTGAGGGCTCAGCCAACTCAGTGAGTAGTAGTACTACCAATCCACTGTTGGTGATGGATATTGTGGCCCCTATCCAGAATACATTATATGCCTTTGCCACCCTCAGTGCTTCTTTCAACTGGTACTCAATGTGGAGAAGTATTGATTCATCACTTGAGGAGTGAGCATGGAATGGTGGTGTGTGGTAAGTGATTGGAGGTTTCCTTGCCCATGTTGATTCTGATGCCATGAAACTTCTTGAGGTCTGGAGTTGATGTTGCGGACTCCTGGGGTAACTCCCTCTTGACTGTATTCAACTATGCTGCCACCTCTGATGGGTCTGTCCTGTTGGTGGGACAGCATATACCCAGAGATGGCAATGGAGGAGTCAGGGACATTTGCGTTGAGATGATTTGGTGAGTATGACTATGTCAGGCTGTTTACTGACTATTCTGTGGGATAGTTCTTCCAATTTTGGCACAAGTTCCCAGATGTTAGTGGTGAGGACCTTGCAGCATTGACAGGTGTAGGTGTGCCATTGTCATTTCGGTGTCTCGGTCGATACTGGATAGTCTGACCGTTTTCAATTCTTCTTCACTTTGTAATGGTTTGGTAGAGCTGAGTAACTTGCTGGAGCTGCGGTTGACAAGTCCCTGGGTCCTGATGGATTTCATCCGAGGATCTTTAGAGAAATGTCGAGTGAGATAAGTGATGCATTGGTTTTAATTTTCCGATATTTAGTGAAGGTTCCATTCATTTGGAAAATAGTGAATTCAAAAAGGGAGGGAGACAGAAAGCAGGAAATTACAGGCAGGTTAGCCAAACACCTGCCACAGGGAAAAAGTGAGAAGCTATTATTCAAGACATTAAAGCAGGGCGTTTAGATTAATTCCAGGTAATCAGGCAGAGTCAACATTTTGAGAGAGGGAAACCATGTTTAATTAATTTATTAGAGTTCTTTGATGAAGTGAGATGTGCTGTGGATAGAACATAAAAATAGAACATAGAAAAACTATAACACAGCACAGACCCTTCAGTCCACAAAGTTGTGCCGAACATGTCCTTACCTTAGCGATTACTAGGCTTACCTATAACCCTCTATCTTACTAAGTTCCATGTACTTATCTAAAAGTCTCTTAAAAGACCCTATCGAATCCGCCTCCACCACCGTTGCTGGCAGCCCATTCCACGCACCCACCACCCTCCGAGTGAAAAACTTACTCCTGACATCTCTTCTGTACCTACTCCCCAGCACCTTAAACCTGTGTCCTCTTGTGGCAACCATTTCTGGCCTGGGAAAAAGCCTCCGACTATCCACTCGATCAATACCTCTCAACATCTTATACACCTCTATCAGGTCACCCCTCATCCTTCGTCTCTCCAAGGAGAAAAGGCCGAGCTCACTCAACCTATCCTCATAAGGCATGCTCCCCAACCCAGGCAACATCCTTGTAAATCTTCTCTGCTCCCTTTTGTAAGGCTTCCACATCCTTCCTGTAATGAGACAAACAGAACTGAGCACAGTACTCCAAGTGTGGTCTGACCAGGGTCTTATATAGCTGCAACATTATCTCATGACTCCAAAACTCAATTCCTCGATTGATGAAGGCCAGTACACCATACGCCTTCTTAACCACAGCCTCAACCTGCACAGCTGCTTGGAGCATGCTATGAACTCGGAACCCAAGATCCTTCTGATCTTCCACTCTGCCAAGAGTCCTACCATTAGTATTATATTCCGCCATCCTATTTGACCTGCCAAAATGAACCACCTCACACTTATCTGGGTTTAACTCCATCTGCCACTTCTCCACCCAGTCTTGCATCCTATCAATGTCTCGCTGCAACTTCTGACATCCCTCCACACTATCCACAACACCTCCAACCTTTGTGTCATCAGAAAACTTACCGACCCATCCCTCCACTTACTCATCCAGGTCATTTATTTTTTTTAAATCACAAAGAGTAAGATTCCCAGAACAGATCCCTGGGGCACTCAACTGGTGACCAACCTCCATGCAGAATATGATCCATCGAAAAAGGGAACCGGTGGATACTGAACCTAAGAATTCCAGAAGGCATTTGATAAGGTGTCACATTAAAAGTTAATGCGGAAAATAAAAGGTGATGGTGGGGGTAAGGAAGGAAGTGATGTTAAATATTGGCTTGGATAGAAAATTGGCTGGCTCACAGTAAACAGAGGGTAGGCATAAATGGGTTATTTTCTGGTTGGTAAGATGTAAAGAATGGTGTGCCACTGGGATCCGTACTGGGGCCTCAAGCTTTTAAAATTTGTATAAATTACTTGGATGAAGTGACCAAAGGTATGGTTGCGAAATATGCTGATGATACAAAGATAGGTAGGAAAGTGAGATGTGTGGAGGATATAAGATGGCTGCAAAGAGATAAAGATGGTTTGTGTGTGGGCAAAGATCTGACATGGAGTACAACATGGGAAAATACAAAATTGTTCATTTTGATTGGAAGAATAAAAAGAAACATAGTACATAAATGATGAGATTGCAGAGCTCAGAGATACAGAGGAATCTGGTGTCTTAGTCATGATTCGCAAAAGATTAATTTGCAGGTACAGCAGGTAATTAGGAAAGCAAATAGAATGTTATTGTTTAGTGTGAGGTGAATTGAATACAAAAGTAGGGATGTGATGCTTCAACTGTACAGGGCATTGGTAAGATCACATCTCGAACACTATATGCAGTATTGGTCTCCTTATTTCAGGAAGGATATAAATGTATTGGAAGCAGTTCAGAGAAGGTTTGATGAAGTAATACTTGAAACGGGAGGGTTGGACAAGCTCAGCTTGTGTCTGCAGGGATTTAGAAGAAAAAGAGGCAGCTTATTTGAAGCATATAAGATTCTGAGGGATCTTGACAGGGTGGATGTGGAAAGGATGTTTCTTCTTATGCAGGAATCTAGAACTTGGGGGTCACTGAAAATTAATAAAACAATTGAACACTACAAAAGCCATCATGAATTCAATCGGTCAAGTTCTATGTCATTATGACTATATGTTTGCCATTTGGGCATCTTGCTCACCTTGCGTTAGGGAGAGCAACAAACTATTCAGCTATTCCATTCTTCACTCCCTTCAAGACACCAGATGAAGCTTTTTGGAATTTTAAAATGGCCTTTATTCAAGCTGTAGCTCAGCAAACAGCTTTCCACAATGTGGTCTACTGATCCCCAGAACAAAGGAATACAATGGTAATTATATCTTTAGGCTCAGCTGCAAGTAATTAACATGCATAAATCAAGATTGCACACTCCTCGAACGTGGAACAGTACAGCACAGAACAGGCCCTTCGGCCCACGATGTTGTGCCGAGCTTTATCTGAAACCAAGATCAAGCTATCCCACTCCCTATCATCCTGGTGTGCTCCATGTCTATCCAATAACCGCTTAAATGTTCTAAAAGTGTCTGACTCCACTATCACTGCAGGCAGTCCATTCCACACCCCAACCACTCTCTGCGTAAAGAACCTACCTCTGATAACCTTCCTGTATCTCCCACCATGAACCCTATAGTTATGCCCCCTTGTAATAGCTCCATCCACCCGAGGAAATAGCCTTTGAACGTTCACTCTATCTATCCCCTTCATCATTTTATAAACCTCTATTAAGTCTCCCCTCAGCCTCCTCCGCTCCAGAGAGAACAGCCCTAGCTCCCTCAACCTTTCCTCATAAGACCTACCCTCCAAACCAGGCAGCATCCTGGTAAATCTCCTCTGCACTCTTTCCAGCGCTTCCACATCCTTTTTATAGTGAGGTGACCAGAACTGCACACAATATTCCAAATGTGGTCTCAGCAAGGTCCTGTACAGTTGCAGCATAACCCCACGGCTCTTAAACTCCAACCCCCTGTTAATAAAAGCTAACACATGATAGGCCTTCTTCACAGCTCTTTCCACTTGAGTGGCAACCTTTAGAGATCTGTGGATATGAACCCCAAGATCTCTCTGTTCCTCCACAGTCTTCAGAACCCTACCTTTGACCCTGTAATCCACATTTAAATTAGTCCTACCAAAATGAATCACCTCACATTTATCAGGGTTAAACTCCATTTGCCATTTTTCAGCCCAGCTTTGCATCCTATCTATGTCTCTTTGCAGCCTACAACAGCCCTCCACCTCATCCACTACTCTACCAATCTTGGTGTCATCAGCAAATTTACTGATCCACCCTTCAGCCCTCTCCTCTAAGTCATTAATAAAAATCACAAAGAGCAGAGGACCAAGCACTGATCCCTGCGGCACTCCGCTAGCAACCTGCCTCCAATCCGAAAATTTTCCATCGACCACCACCCTCTGTCTTCGATCAGACAGCCAGTTACCAATCCAATCGGCCAACTTTCCCTCTATCCCACACCTCCTCACTTTCATCATAAGCCGACCATGGGGGACCTTATCAAACGCCTTACTAAAATCCATGTATATAAGAACATAAGAACATAAGAAATAGGAGCAGGAGTAGGCCATCTAGCCCCTCGAGCCTGCCCCGCCATTCAATAAGATCATGGCTGATCTGACGTGGATCAGTACCACTTACCCGCCTGATCCCCATAACCCTTAATTCCCTTACCGCTCAGGAATCCATCCATCCGCGCTTTAAACATATTCAGCGAGGTAGCCTCCACCACCTCAGTGGGCAGAGAATTCCAGAGATTCACCACCCTCTGGGAGAAGAAGTTCCTCCTCAACTCGGTCTTAAACCGACCCCCCTTTATTTTGAGGCTGTGTCCTCTAGTTTTAACTTCCTTACTAAGTGGAAAGAATCTCTCCGCCTCCACCATATCCAGCCCCCGCATTATCTTATAAGTCTCCATAAGATCCCCCCTCATCCTTCTAAACTCCAACGAGTACAACCCCAATCTCCTCAGCCTCTCCTCATAATCCAAACCCCTCATCTCCGGTATCAACCTGGTGAACCTTCTCTGCACTCCCTCCAATGCCAATATATCCTTCCTCATATAAGGGGACCAATACTGCACACAGTATTCCAGCTGCGGCCTCACCAATGCCCTGTACAGGTGCATCAAGACATCCCTGCTTTTATATTCTATCCCCCTCGCAATATAGGCCAACATCCCATTTGCCTTCTTGATCACCTGTTGTACCTGCAGACTGGGCTTTTGCGTCTCATGCACAAGGACCCCCAGGTCCCTTTGCACGGTAGCATGTTTTAATTTGTTTCCATTGAGATAGTAATCCCATTTGTTATTATTTCCTCCAAAGTGTATAACCTCGCATTTATCAACGTTATACTCCATTTGCCATATCCTCGCCCACTCACTCAGCCTGTCCAAATCTCTCTGCAGATCTTCTCCGTCCTCCACACGATTCACTTTTCCACTTATCTTTGTGTCGTCTGCAAACTTCGTTACCCTACACTCCGTCCCCTCCTCCAGATCATCTATATAAATGGTAAACAGTTGCGGCCCGAGTACCGATCCCTGCGGCACGCCACTAGTTACCTTCCTCCAACCGGAAAAACACCCATTTATTCCGACTCTTTGCTTCCTGTCGGATAGCCAGTCCCCAATCCACTTTAACACACTACCCCCAACTCCGTGTGCCCTAATCTTCTTCAGCAGCCTTTTATGGGGCACCTTATCAAACGCCTTTTGGAAATCCAAAAACACCGCATCCACCGGTTCTCCTCCATCAACCGCCCTCGTCACATCTTCATAAAAATCCAACATGTTCGTCAAGCACGACTTTCCCCTCATGAATCCATGCTGCGTCTGATTGATCGAACCATTTCTATCCAGATGCCCTGCTATATCCTCTTTAATAATGGATTCCAGCATTTTCCCTACTACAGACGTTAAGCTGACCGGCCTATAGTTACCCGCCTTTTGTCTCCTTCCTTTTTTAAACAGCGGCGTAACATTAGCCGTTTTCCAATCAACCGGCACTACCCCAGAATGCAACATCAACTGCCCTACCTTCATCAACACACTTAGTTACCTCCTCAAAAAATTCTATCAAATTTGTGAGGCATGACTTGCCCTTCACGAATTCATGCTGACTATCCCGGATTAATCCGCATCTTTCTAAATGGTCGTAAATCCCATCTCTAAGGACCTTTTCCATCAATTTACCAACCACCGAAGTAAGACTAACCGGTCTATAATTACCAGGGTCAGTTCTATTCCCTTTCTTAAACAGAGGAACAACATTCGCCATTCTCCAGTCCTCTGGCACCATCCCCGTGGACAGCGAGGACCCAAAGATCAAAGCCAAAGGCTCTGCAATCTCATCCCTTGCCTCCCAAAGAATCCTAGGATACATTTCATCAGGCCCAGGGGACTTATCGACCTTCAGTTTATTCAAAACTGCCAGGACATCCTCCCTCCGAACATCTATTTCCTCCAGCCTATTAGCCTGTAACACCTTCTCTTCCTCAAAAACATGGCCCCTCTCCTTGGTGAACACTGAAGAAAAGTATTCATTCATCACCTCGCCTATCTCTACTGACTCCATACACAAGTTCCCACTACTGTCCTTGACCGGCCCTAACCTCACCCTGGTCATTCTTTTATTCCTCACATAAGAGTAAAAAGCCTTGGGGTTTTCCTTGATCCGACCCGCCAAGGACTTCTCGTGTCCCCTCCTAGCTCTCCTAAGCCCCTTTTTCAGCTCATTCCTTGCTAACTTGTAACCTTCAACCGAGCCATCTGAACCTTGTTTCCTCATCCCTACATAAGCTTCCCTCTTCCTTTTCACAAGACCTTCCACCTCTTTCGTGAACCATGGTTCCCTCACTCGGCCATTTCCTACCTGCCTGACAGGGACATACCTATCAAGGACATCCAGTATTTGTTCCTTGAAAAAGTTCCACTTTTCATTAGTTCCTTTCTCTGACCGTTTCTGTTCCCAACTTATGCCCCCTAATTCTTGCCTAATCGCATCATAATTACCTCTCCCCCAATTGTAAACCTTGCCCTGCCGTACGGCCCTATCCCTCTCCATTGCAATAACAAAAGACACCGAATTGTGGTCACTATCTCCAAAGTGCTCTCCCACAACCAAATCTAACACTTGGCCCAGTTCATTTCCCAGTACCAAATCCAATGTGGCCTCACCTCTAGTCGGCCTATCCACATATTGTGTCAGGAAACCCTCCTGCACACACTGCACAAAAACTGCCCCATCCGAACTATTTGACCTACAAAGGTTCCAATCAATATTTGGAAAGTTAAAGTCCCCCATGACAACTACCCTGTGACCCCCACACATATCCATAATCTGCTTAGCAATTTCTTCCTCCACATCTCTATTGCTATTTGGGGGCCTATAGTAAACTCCTAATAACGTGACCGCTCCTTTCCTATTTCTAACCTCAGCCCATATTACCTCAGTGTGCAGATCCCCCTCGAAGTGCCTTTCCACAGCCGTGAAACTATCCTTGATTAACAGTGCCACTCCTCCACCTCTTTTACCCGCTTCCCTACACTGACTGAAACATCTATACCCCGGAACGTCCAACAACCATTCCTGTCCTTGTTCTACCCACGTCTCCGTAATGGCCACAACATCATAGTCCCAAGTACCAATCCACGCCCCAAGTTCATCTACCTTGTTCTGGATGCTCCTTGCATTGAAGTAGACACACTTCAACCCACCTTCCTGTCTACCGGTACCCACCCTTGACCCCGATACCTTCCCCAATACCTCACCACCCTCACTGACTTCTGGACTACAACTCCTTTTCCCAATCCCCTGACAAATTAGTTTAAAGCCCCCCTGAAGAGCCGTAACAAATTTCCCTCCTGGGATATCAGTGCCCCTCTGGTTCAGGTGCACCCTGTCCTGTTTGTACAGGTCCCACCTTCCCCAGAATGTGTTCCAATTATCCAAGTATCTGAAACCCTTCCTCCTACACCATCCCTGCAACCACATGTTTAACTGCACTCTCTCCCTGTTCCTCAACTCCCTATCACTTGGCACCGGCAACGTACCAGAGATGACCACATGTTTTGTCTTGGCTCTCAGCTTCCAGCCCAGCTCCAGAAATTCCTGCTTTAAATCCCCGTCCCTTCTCTTACCTATGTCATTGGTACCAATGTGTACCACGACTTGTGACTGTTTCCCCTCCCCCTTCAGAATCCGGAAAACACGGTCTGAGACGTCACGGACCTTGGCATCCGGTAGGCAACATACCATCCGTGAGTCTCTTTTGCTGCCACAGAACCTCCTATCTATCCCTCTAACTAACGAGTCCCCAATAACTATTGCCCTCTCGCTCTGCCCCTTACCCTCCCAAGCCACAGAGACAGACACAGTGCTGGAGATCCTCTCACTGCGGCTCACCACTGGTATGTCATCCCCCTCAACCATATCCAAAGCGGAATACTTGTTGCTAAGGGGAACCCTGCACGGACTGCTTCCTCCCAGCCCCTCTCACCGTCACCCATCTGTTTTCATTCCTCGGAGTAACTGTATTCCTAAAGCTTCTGTCTATGGCCACCTCTGCGTCCCTAATGATCCTAAGTTCATCCAACTCCAGCTCCAGTTCCCTAGCACGGTTTTGGAGGAGCTGCAGATGGGTACACTTCCCACAGGTGTAATCAGCAGGGACACTGTCGTCGTCCCTCACCTCAAACATAGTGCAAGAGGAACATAGAACTGCCTGCACACCCATCCCCTCTAGATGCCTTGCCAGTACCAGAGAAAGTGCAAAACT